>NC_134467.1:37981019-38281019 GCF_047948215.1 Lycorma delicatula | reverse complement strand
GAATAAAAATGGACGAAAAAGGAGCGATATAAAATGCCGAATAGCACAGGCGAAACGAGCATTCAGTCAGAAATATAATTTATTTGCATAAAAAATTAATTTAAACTTCAGGAAAAGATTTTTGAAAGTATATGTTTGGAGCGTAGCTATATATGGAAGTGAAACTTGGACGATCGGAGTATATCTAAAAAGAAAAGATTAGGAGCTTTTGAAATGCGGTGTTACAGGAGAATGTAAAAAATCAGATGGATGGATAAAGTGACAAATAAAGAGATGTTGCGGCAAATAGATAAGGAAAGAAGCATTTGGTAAAATATAGCTAAACGAAAAGACTTATAGGCCACATAGTAAGGCATCCTGGAATAGTCGCTTTAATATTGGAAGGACAGGTAGAAGGAAAAAATTGTGTAGGCAGGCAACGTTTGGAATATTTAAAACAAGTTGTTAGGGATGTAGGATGTAGGGGGTATACCGAAATGAAACGACTAGCCTTAGATAGGAAATCTTAGAGAACTGCATCAAACCAGTCAAACGACTGAAGACAAAATAAAAATTTATTCAATTAATTTTATACAATTTTTTTTTTCGGAATTAAATTCCTTATAAATTTTATTTAAAAAGTTTCTGTGTTTATTACCCATTTAACAAAATTATCGTACGTCAAACATAAAAAAAAGGATTTTTTACCCCAATTTATTGGAGACTTCTCAAAAACTACTACAGATACGATTCTGAAACCTATTTTATTCCCGATTTTTCTGGTTAAAAACCATAAGAAATCACTAATTCTGCCTTTTAATTAACCTCCTAAATTTCAGTTTCACCTCATTTAAACGGGGTAGTTGAATTCCGTGCAAAATCTTTCACTAGTCGTTACTTGCAAACGAATCATTTTAGGAAATATTTATCTTTTTCCATTGTTTTCACGAGTTGAATAGATAATGAAAATTCCGGGAGAACTTCGTGTTATACTATGAATATACAGAGTGTTTCTAAAATGGTTGGCTGGCTATACTTTTTCGGATTCTACTTGTAAAACTAAACAAAAAATATTCTTAGGAAAAATGGAGATTTCTCCTTCGTTTTCTCGCTGTCCGCCATTTTGTTATTTTTATATAAAAATGTATATCTCAAGTTCGGATAGACAACTCACATTAATAGTCGGTAAGCGTCTTGCTAATAAATTAGCAAAAACTTACGACTACCTTCGCAAATTATAAAATGGCGGCCATGTTTATTGTTCAATCTGTTATATCTTCATAAATATAAGTTTTATCAAAATTTATGTTATTGGTAAAATATTTAGCCTTTTATTTTGAACAAAATGACATTTTATTTTTTTTAAATCGGTTGACAAAAAACAGAGTTATGGCAGAAAATCAATGTTTTAATTTTGTGTCTGTTTTCATGTCCTCCACTTTACGTTCAATTCGATTAAATATTAATTGTTTTTATTTATTTTTAATTCTAGTATTGTAAATTAGTATCAAATTAATTTTCTCACATTAAAATGTAATAATACATAATAATAAAACGATTAATATATAATTTCACTTTTGAATAATTTTACATAGCGACTATTACTGTTTTTCATGTTAATAATGTAAAAATGAAGCTTCTTTCAACAGGAATGTTTTCTTTTTCCTGTTTAGCCTCCGGTAACTACCGTTTAGATAATACTTCAGAGGATGAATGAGGATGATATGTATGAGTGTGAATGAAGTGTAGTCTTGTACATTCTCAGTTCAACCATACCTGAGATGTGTGGTTAATTGACCCAACCACCAAAGAACACCGGTATCCACGATCTAGTATTCAAGTCCGTGTAAAAAAATAACTGGCTTTACTAGGACTTGAACGCTGGAACTCTCGACATCCAAATCAGCTGATTTGGGAAGACGCGTTCACCACTAGACCAACCCGGTGGGTTTTCAACAGGAATGCTGTTCTAAACTAACATAACCAGCGTCCTGGATCGACGAGAATTCTTATGATACCTTCCAAAGTAGTCGTCAACAAAGATTTTCCCTGAACATATGGGCAGGTATTTTTAATAGCTATATTTTGGGTCCTGTCATTCTACCAAATAATTTAAATGGAGAAAATTATCTTGCTTATTTGACCAAAAATCTTCCAAATTTTTTAGAACCTCTACAATTAAGAGTAAATATGTGGTTTCATCGTGATGGAACTGCAGCACATTTCAGTCAGTTAGTATCAGATTTCCTGCATGAAACTTTCCATGAAAAATGGAAAGGCCACGGAGGACCAGTTACCTGGCCTGCCCGATCATCTTACTTAAACCCTTTTGACTTCTACCTGTGGGCCCATTTGAAACATATCGTTTATTCAAATTCAATACTCAACATTGAGGATCTTTAACAAAGTTTCCAAAATGAATTTCAAGGAATTACGAATACACCCGGAATTTTTGAACGGTTAAGACAATCTCTCAGAAAAAGACTTGTGTAATTTCTAATGGTGGACACTTTGAACATCTCTTATAACTTTCAACAATTGTTAACTGTTTATTTAAAAAAAAAGTATACCAAATGTTCTACAACAATTAACGTAAGATTTTCAGAGTTAGTTGTTTTATTTTTTTAATTATTAGGTCTATTACTGTGAGAAAATTATTACTTAATTTGATAATAATTTACAATACTAAAGATGCTACGATTGCTGATGATATAGTAATTCTAGCCGAGAGTAAAAAGGATTTAGAAGAAACAATGAACGGCATAGATGAAGAACTATCGGCACACAAGAACTATCGCATGAAAATAAACAACAAAACAAAAGTAATGAAATGTAGTAGAAATAACAAAGATGGACCACTGAATGTGAAAATAGGAGGAGAAAAGATTATGGAGGTAGAAGAATTTTGTTATTTGGGAAGTAGAATTACTAAAGATGGACGAAGCAGGAGCGATATAAAATGACGAATAGCACAAGCTAAACGAGCCTTCAGTAAGAAATATAATTTGTTTACATCAAAAATTAATTTAAATGTCAGGAAAAGATTTTTGAAAGTATATGTTTGGAGTGTCGCTTTATATGGAAGTGAAACTTGGACAATCGGAATATCGAAGCTTTTGAAATGTGGTGCTATAGGAGAATGTTAAAAATCAGATGGGTGGATAAAGTGACAAATGATGAGGTATTGCGGCAAATAGATGAGGAAAGAAGCATTTGGAAAAATATAGTTAAAAGAAGAGACATACTTATAGGCCACATACTAAGGCATCCTGGAATAGTCGCTTTAATATTGGAAGGACAGGTAGAAGGGAAAAATTGTGTAGCCAGGCCACGTTTGGAATATGTAAAACAAATTGTTAGGGATGTAGGATGTAGAGGCTATACTGAAATGAAACGACTAGCACTGGATAAGGAATCTTGGAGAGCTGCATCAAACCAGTCAAATGACTGAAGACAAAAAAAAATTGCAATACTAAAATCCATTATAAATAAAAACAATATTTCATCGAATTGAACGTAAAGTGGAGGACATGAAAACAGTCACAAAATTACATCAATTTTCTGCTATAATTCGGCTATTTGTTAACCGATTTAAAAAAATAAAATGTCATTTTGTTTAAAATAAAAGGCTTAATAAATTTTGATAAAACTAATATTTACAGAAATACAAAGGACTGAAAAATAAACATGGCTGCCATTTTGTAATTTGCCAAGGTATTTAGTTACAAAGACGCTTAGCAAATTAATGTAATTCGTCAATCCGAACTTGAGATTATAATTTTTTATGTAAAAATAACAAAATGGCGGACAGTGGGAAAACGAAAGAGAAAACTCAATTTTTCCTAAGGATATTTTTTGTTTAGTTTTACAAGTAGAATCCGAAAAACTAAAGCCAGCCCACCATTTTATAAACCCACCGGGTTGGTCTACTTGTGAACGCGTTTTCCCAGATCAGCTGATTTGGTAGTCGAGAGAGTTCCAGCGTTCAAATCCTAGTAAATTTTTACATGGATTTGAATACTAGATCGTGGATACCGGTGTTCTTTGGTGGTTGGGTTTCATTCAATTAACCACACATCTAAGGAATGGTTGAACTGAGAATGTATAAGACGACTACACTTCATTTATAGGCATACATATCATCCTCTGAAGTATTATCTGAAAGTTAATTATTACCGGTTGAAGATCCTCAATGTTGAGTTGAATAAACAATAATATGTTTCAAATGGTCTCACAGGTAGAAGTTAAGAGGGTTTAAGTCAGGTGATCGGGTAGGCCAGGGCACTGGCCCTCCGCGACTTTTCAATTTTTCATGGAAAGTTTCTTGCAGGAAATCTTATACTGCGTGACTGAAATGTTGCTGGAGCTCCATCGTGGTGAAACCATATATTTCCTCTTACTTGTAGAGGTAGGTCTTCCAAAAAATATGGAAAACTGTCGGTTAAATGAGCAACATAATTTTTCTCCATTTAAATGATTTGGTAGAATGAGAGGATCAAAAAGTAATCATTAAAAATATCTGCCCATATGTTCAGGGAAAATCTTTGTTGATGGCTACTTTGGAAGATAGCATGAGGATTCTTGTCGTTCCAGATACGCTGGTTGTGATAGTTTTGAACACCATTCCTGTTGAAGGAAGCTTCATTTTTACCAGGGTGTCCCATATAAAACTCAACCCATCAATCACACATACATGAAATTTCAAAAGTCAAGCTTACTCTCCCATACTCGTTACTGAAATGGACTCGTCCAACGTCTGAACATCGCGGTGACGCAGAAGAACACTACCGATAGTAACAACAATGCAATCATAACGTTCAGTGTATCGCTAGAGACAAGATGGTGTTTTCTCTAGATGAACGTGTTTTCATTGTTGAATCGTACTTCAGTACGAAATTAGTGGTTGCAGTGCAAGATTTGTTTCGCCATAAGTACCCAGATAAACCAGCTCCTAACAAAACATCAGTGTTAAGGTTAGTTGCAGAATTTAGAGAGACCGGTTCTGTTAACAAGGAACACAAAAGATCTGCGTCAGTGTTGAATACAGATACAGTCACTGAAATCAAAGACCGATTACTCGCCTCGCCAAATAAATCGATCAGACGTTTGTCTACTGAAATTAATTTGTCTAAATCAACTGTTCATCGGGCGACCAAACGATTACAATTACGACGTTATCGCATTCAAACGGTTCATCGACTTCTTGAGCCCGACAAAGAAAAACGGTTACAATATTGTCAACGGTTCCTTCGATTTCTGCGTGAGGGAATTAACGTTATGGATTCGTTATTTTTCACAGATGAAGCACGGTTTCATTCGGATGGCTACGTAAACAGCCAAAACAGTAGAATTTGGAGCGCTGAAAATCCCTACATTTATCACGAAAAACAATTACACCCGCAGAAGTCGGGCGTGTGGTGCGCGATATCGCGGAAGAAAATAATCGGTCTTATTTTTTTCGAGTACACCATTAATGCAGAACGATATCAGGATACTTTATTTCGGTTCATCGCACTCTTGGAAGAGGAAGACAGGCACTGCCGGCTATAACTTGACGGTGCGACATCGCACTACGCAGGTTCAACTTCTGATTTCGTCGAGGAATTCTTTGGTAATCGTGTTATCGGTCGAAGCTTGTGGCCACCAAGATCTTCCAGATTTGACTGCGGCTGATTTTTTTCTACGGGATTACCTCAAATAAAAAGCCTACAGCAACAAACCACGAACACTTGAACGATTGAAAGTCGATATTGAACAAGCTGTATTAAATATCCAGCCACAAACTTTGAAAAAAGTTGCAAGAAACGCTGTAAAAAGAATTGAAGCTTGTATTCAAGAAGATGGCGGCCACTTCCAACATTTACTCTAAATGTAAGGTAATGGATGGTAATAATAAAAATTACATTTACATTTACACATGCCTTTTTATTATTTCAATACCTACCAATATAAGGTTGGGTTGCGTTTTATATGGGACACCCTGTATTATTAACATGATCAACGTTAATAGTCGCTGTGTAAAATTATACAAAAGTGAAAAAATAATATCAATTGTTTTATTAATATTATAAAATCTTATTGTGAGAAAATTATTACTTAATTTGATACTAATTTTCAATACTAGAATTAACAATAAATAAAAACAATTAATATTTCATCGAATTGAACGTAAAGTGTAGGACATGAAAACAGACAAAATTACTTTTTAAATTACACAAAATTAATTTTCTCCCATAACTCGACTATTTGGTAACCGATTTAAAAAAAATAAAGTATCATTTTGTTCAAAATAAAAGGCTTAATATTTTAGTAAAAACATAAATTTTGATAAAACTAATATTTACATAGATATAATGGATTGAAAAACAAACATGGCCGCCATTTTGTAATTTTCGAAGGTATTTAAATCCTGATTATTTGCTAATCATATAACTTTATTACAAAGACGCTTACCAAATATTAATGTGCTTCCTCTACTCGAACTTGAGATACAAATTTTTATATCAAAATAACAAAATGGCGGACAGCGAGAGAACGAAGAAGAAATTACTATTGTTCCTAAGGATATTTTTTGTTTAGTTTACAAGTATAATATGAAAAAGTATAACCAGCCCTCCATATTAGAAACATTGTATATAATTTTGATAAGAATCTTTTTATCTTATATTTAAATACTTTTTTGGCATTTCAATTTTTGTTTAATAATATTAACTTTGCTGTTTTTCTTTGTCATAGAAATAGAGGTTATTCGTATAGTTTATTTTGAATTTAGAAGATATACGAGTATATTTAAGATCTGATAAAAATCTTTTTGGTTTGAACTTTAATTATTTAGTACTATACATTTTTTTAACAACCTGTTTGTCCATTGTTTAGATTGGTTTACCACATACTCACCAGACAAACAGTTTTATAGGAATATAATTGTGTGTCATTAATACGTATACTTTAATTAAATTATATTTCGTATGAATTATTTATTGTTTTCAGTTAATGATGTCAGCGAAAGACTGGGTAATAGCGATGGTTCATTGGATTATCCAAATGAAGATAATACAAATAGTAATTACGAAGATCATAAAAGAAATGATAAAAATAATGAAAATCATAATAATATTAATGACGATACAAATAATAATAATAATAATCAAAGAAAAGCTGGTAATTGGCGTAATATTACGTCACGTAATCAAAGTCCACCACATTTCTCACAAGCACCAGCTCCACCATATTATTCATACGGTCAAAATAATGTAAGTCGTCCATTTGATAGCCCATATAGACCGAGAACTGTTACTGTTAATGAACGTAGAACAGGTAATTTTTATTAATAATTAATCTATAAATATATATATATATATATAATCGTAAATTATTTTTATCAGAATAAAAAATTACAATAGAATTAATTAAATAAATTATAATTATATCTATATGAACTTTTAATATGGTATCTACATAGAAAATCGTTACTTACGTGTTTCGAAAATCTATTCCATCCTCGAAAAATCATTCATCAGATGTCATCATCACATCAAGATAAAATGAAAAACGAAAAACATATAAACATGTACACAACTAAAATCATAACATAAAGCCAAGCACAAACGCGACGTTTGCAGACCATCATTCACGCTGAGCGACTGAAGAACTCGTGCAGTGTAAGCCACTGCTATTCCCTGCCGCCTCCTTTCTTTTATCGCCGTATCGTACGTCGAATAAGACTGGAAATTACAGCGGTGTTAAAGGACTGGAAATCTAGTCCTTTAGTTTTTAGCATTCTCTTCAAATTTTTGGTGGTACGGAAAGAAATTCTTGTAAATAATTTTTTAAATACTCTAGTTAGGATGCTGGGTAAAATGTCACCATATTCTCTCGATCTTGACGGTTTTGTTCGGTTTTTCATATGTTTCCTGAGAATCCTGTCTACTATTATTACCGTTCGCTATGGTTATATGCTTAATTATCATTCAATATACGAGGTGCGACTAAATAAATAAAAAATAAATAAATAAAGTAATGAGACTGATGTGAAAAAAAATGTTGCTTACCGTTTTAGTCATGTTTAGTGTTGTCTCCTTCAAAGTAGTTCCCCCTCTGATTGCACACACTTATTCCAGCGCTTCTGCCATTAATGGTAACATTTCTGGAACTCATCTTCTGTAATATCCTCCAAGACTCTCGTCACAGCTTTTTGGACATCTTGTGTTGTTTGAAAATGGTGTCCTTTGACCGCCATTTTGACTCTTGGAAATAGAAAAAAGTCGCACGGAGCGATATCTGGTGAATAAGGTGGCTGTGGTAATACTGAAATTTGTTTTGAGGTTAAAAATTACTGTACTGACAGAGCAGTATGGGATGGCGCATTATCGTGATGCAGAATCCAATTATCAGCGATGTTGGCACGGACACGAAGAAATCGTTTACGAAGTCTTTCTAAAATTTCTTTGTAGAAATATCGGTTAACTTTTTGTCCAGGAGGCACCCACTCTTTACGAAAAATTCCCTTGGAATCGAAGAAGCACACAAGCATGCGTTTCACTTTTGGCTTTGACATGCGAGCTTTTTTGGTCTGGGTGATCCCTTTGAGCACCATTGCGAACTTTGGCTGGCGTTTTGTCTCTGGATCGTATTGAAAAACCACCCTTCATCACCAGTGATAACATGGCTCAACAAATCTGAATTGATTCCCGTTTGCTCTAACAGATCGGCTGCCATATTTTTCCGTGTTTCTCGCTGTTGTTGTGTGAGATTTTTGGGGACCATTTTTGCACAAATCTTTCTCATACCAAGATCTTCAGTTAATATTAGACGAACCGTTTCTCGATCGATGTTGAGTTCTTCTGCGATCATTTTCACGGATAATCTTCGATCAGATCGTACGATTTCACGCACCCCGGTCAAGTTGACATCTGTCCGTGAGGTTGATGGTCGTCCACTGTGGTCTTCATCTTTAACATTCGTTCTGCCTTCACTAAAAATTTTATGCCACCGAAAAACTTGAGCTCTTGACATAACCTCCTCTCCGAAAGCCTTCTGAAGCTTACCGTAAGTTGTCGTCGCGTTTTCACCCGATTTAACGCAAAAAGAAATGGGATACCGCTGCGCAATATTTTGCGGTTTCATTTCTGTGACGAGAGACACAAACACGTGTTCACTTATTACAGCGCAACTCACGACTGAGCAGTTGCATCAATGTGCCGCTTGGACTAGAAGTAGCTTATAGACCAAAGACAAAGATGGTGTGCCTACGCAAGCTGCAGGGTTGCCACATCTGGCAAAGAAAAATCAGTCTCATTACTTTATTGTCGCACCTCGTATATTGAATGATAGGCTTTAATCTGCGTTTTGAGCCATGGCTAAATATGTGGCAGTGATGGCTCGCGTATAGGCATTGTAGAACTGCACACCACTTATTTCTACTTGATATTATCGATAACATTTAATATAATAAGTTAATTTTTTCTTTAATTCTTTCTTTATAATTGTACAATACATAATCCTTAAGCTTAATATTAGTAGCCATTCCCCAGTTTATGAAAAAGATACTTTTTACGGAACCGTGCGCTTCACAGTTCCAACGGCGTGGTATTTGGCTCTTGTGCGCATGAGCTCATAGGAAGGTGTACGCGAGAATGCAAGGGAGAGAGACCACTGTCGCTCCTATTGTGCCGACCCTGGCGTGCTGGTGGAAGGTTTCTATTTTTACACCGCGTGTTTACGGAACGTTCCTTTTTCTAGTTTAGTCGATTTAAGGAAAGAATATGAAAGCGATTTAGTTGTTTTTTTCAGTAGCGATCAGAAGATGGCGGAAAACAAGGTATCTTTGATTGCCAAGTTTGTCCAAAAACACGCCGGAAGAGCGAAAGAGAAGATAATTAGTAAAAACTAATTATGAATTTGTTTCCGTGTACATAGAAATTTAAATTAAGGATCACTAGATTATAGTGTTTTTAAGCGGATATTTTATTAAGATATTATCTAATAATACCAAAAAATATTATCTGTATTTAAATTTTATCATTTATTCGGTTAAACCGAATAAGGTTTCTAAGTACAATGTGCTTTTAAACCGTGTACCGTATTCTTGAATGTGATAAAGTGTAGAATTAAATTATTTTCTGTTTCCAGCTATTCTATTTGATTCATTTTATTCGGTTATTTTATTTTACAGAAAACTTTAATCATGGCCTTGTAAAGTCCCAGAAAAAATTTTTCTGGAACAGCACCCCACTAATTTTAATTACGAGCCGTCATTTTTGGGGGTCATTTAATTATAGTTAAAGTTACAAATTGTTCTGGAGCTTTTTAATCAATGTTTCTCCTTTTATTTTTCAACATAATCTCCAACAATATTAATATATATATAATTTAAAAAAAACAGCTTACCAAATTCCAATTTAATTTCTTTGAGCGCTTTCGGCTATTTTGCCATCTTCAAGAGGAATATAATTATGATTAAAATTATAAAACTACTATAATTGAATCATATATATAAGAATTAATCGTCATTTTATTATTCGTCAATAGTTAAAGTTTAAGTCTAAGTGACTACGTCCGTATTGTAGTAGTTTCTCAATTGTTATCACTTGAAGATGGCAGAATAGCCGAAAGCGCTCGAGGAAATTAAACTGGAATTTGATAAACTGCTTTTTTTAAAATTATATATAATAGTTATTATACCAAACAGTACCATGTACGAAAAACTAAATATTAATACACTTTTTCCATCTCTGCATCAGCTTATTACAAAGAAATGCCTTTTACAAAGAAATCTTTGTTTTGATGACTATCTAATTTAGCATATTTTCTTTAACGTTGTCATTATCATCCCAATATAATTTATCAGTGGTTTGGTACATGATCTGTATACCAGGCATTATCATACAGCACAATGATGTTTTTAAATCCTAAGATCCAGGGCATTTTTTTGAGCTTAAAAATGTATTTATTGGAATAATTATTTACTTTAACATGCTGGTCCGATTTAGTATGATGATATTTTAAATGGTTAAAAGAAGGCACTCTTTCGGAATGTCCTCTCAGAATTATTCTATTTTTTTTTTAACTATATATACTTGTTATATTGTTCAATATCATAATTCAATAAAAAAAGCATGTATTTTAATAATCAGATAAAACTATTCCGGAGGAATGAAATTAATTAAAAAGTTATAATATGTATTTTAAAATATATCATTTAATATAAATCATGATTACAATTACTTTTATAAACACAATACAATACTTATTTTACTAAACGATAATCATACTACAGGATAAAACTCACCTAATATGATGAACTATCAAATTGAGCAAATTTTCCTCATCATTATGACGGTGACGCCATAAAAATTCACATGAATAAAAATTCAACAAATTCTACTACCCATCATTAAAGATCGCATCATTGATATATACAATTTGTATATTTAACGTTGATTAGACGACGTTAGCGAACCCACCGGGTTGGTCTAGTGATGAACGCGTCTTCCGAAATCAGCTGATTAGGATGTCTATAGTTTTCAGCGTTCAAGTCCTAATAAAGTCAGTTATATTTGTACGGATTTGAATAGTAGATCGTGTGGATCCCGTGTGCTTTAGTGGTTGTATTTCATTTAACCACAACACATCTCAGGAATGGTCGAACTGAAACTGTACACTTCATTTACATTTGTACACATCATCCTCTGAAGTAATACCTGAACGGTAATTCCCGGAGGGTTAACAGGAACAGAGAAAAAATAGACTAGGTTATGCTTGGTTAGGTTATGTTGATATACGTTTATTTGTCGTTAAAAAAGAATAGAAAAATTTTAGGGGGAAATCCCGAAAGAGTATAAAAAAATTATAGTTTAATAAAAATACGTGGGTACTGTAAAGCCCCCTTGTCCGTGGGATAAAAAATTATACCACAAACCTATATATAGGTTTGTGGTATATATAGCCAAATTTTAACTTTTCTCAACAGTTTTCAAGATATGAGGCAAAAACTTTAGAAATAATATCGCATTCTCTCATTTTGACTTTTATCCAAAATTTAATGTGATGAATGCATCATATATAAAAATGTTTTAAATCTTTTTCAAAGATTTAAGAAGTCTATTTAGAAAAATAGACAAATACACTTGTACACATCTTTCAAAAATTTTTATAACTCTGATACCCAAATTTTGGCCAATAAGTATATTTCCCTTGGGAATTATGCTGCCACAGAAACAATACAGCTGTAGTTGGGTAAATAAAGTGTTGATAGTTCAGATTCTTTAAAAAATTATTTATTATTTTTTTTCTTAGATAATCATTTTGGTAATCAAGAGATAGAGACGGATAGTGAAGTACGTGAAATTGTTGACAGTGGAGATCTTGAAGGTATGGCTGATTTAGTGTTAAGTGGCCACGGTGATAAATTACTCTCCTGTAGAAGTCGTTTACCTGATGTTCAGATGTTTATCGATAATGTTCCAACTTATATGGTAAGTCTGTATTTATTTATTTTATATAATGATATAATACATGAATTGTATTATTTATTCATATAATTAAAGTTTTTATAAAACTATTTTATTAATTAATTATGTTTAAAAATATTTTTATATGTATATTTTTTCACATAGGCAAAAATCAAAGCAGTACATGCATATACAAGAGAAGGCAATTTACGGGGTGTACAAACAGCATTAGATCGTCGTAAATTTGCTGTGTCTCGTGAAAGAGGTGGTTTAACTCCATTACATGAAGCGACATTATATGGTCGTGCTGCTGTTTTACGTTATTTAGCTGCTAGATTTCCAGAGACATTGCATGCACGTGATCATCATGGTAGGACAGCATTACATTATGCTGCAACTTTACCTGATAACGCTCATTTTTATAATGTTTTACTTACGTTAGGTGCAGATAAAGATATGCCAGATGTGGTAAGTGGTTTTTTTACAATTTTTAATTATAAGCGTACGTATAAATTTGTATTTTAAGTGGAATTACATGAACTAGTTTTAATTTAATTCTTGATAGACATTTCTGACATTGGTGTATTGTTCAGCCAGAAATTTAAATTAGCATTATTTCAGATGATTGTGTAAAAATATGAATGTGTAAAAAGCATTTGACATTTCTATTTGAAATATAAAAAGCCAAAGAGTAATTTGGAAAAATAACGATTAATTAAAGAATTATACCTGAATCGTATAAAATGTTTAAAATAGGGGATGAAAAACTGAGTAGTTTTAAGTAGAATGAGGAATGAGGCAAGATACTGGTTATCTCCAATCTTATTAAATATATATGTTGAAGATATGATAAAAAATCCTACAGAGATAGATGAAGGAGTCTGAATAGTTAAAAAGAAGGAGATTACATTTTATTAGGTTAGCAAATGACATGGTATTTTTAGAAGATAAAGCCCAGGATGTACAACAAATGAGAAAACAATATATTTCAATAAAATATCTTCAGTATAGATGTGTAATGAAAATTAATTTTAATAAACAAATGTAATGAAAATAGAAATCAATAAATCAATGAATTGAACACAACACTTATTGAACACAATAAAAGGAGGAATTCAACAAGTAAAATAGTTTAGTACTTCATATCATCTACCTAGAGAAGATTATAAGATTGCTAATGGGAAATTGAAATAAAAAAAAAAAAAAAAAAACTAAAATAACAATGGATTATTTGATAGAAACAGCTGTTATAGAAAAATAGAAGAATAGAAGAAAAATAGAGGAAATATCTTCTCGAGAGTTATGTTTGAAGTATATGTCTGTAAATGTAAAACAAGGACAATAAGAGGCAGGAAGAATTTGAAATCTGGAAATAGAAGAAGAAAATTAAACCGACAGATACAGAAAAAAAGAATAATAATCAGGAGAATGAGTGAAAGTAGAAGCTTAATCAATAATTTTCTCAAACTTTTTTTGGAATTTTTTTCATGCAGTCTTTGCATGAAAGAGTAACAGGCTCATAGATACCACTTTATAAGTAACCAGTAGACAGTCCCCCAACGGGCTGGTCTAGTGGTTAAGTCATTGTAAATCAGCTGATTTTGAAGTCAAGAGTTCTAAGGTTCAAATCCTAGTAAAGATAGTTACGTTTATATGGATTTGAATACTAGATCGTGGATACTGGTGTTCTTTGGTAGGATTTTATAGAAAAGCTAATTGGCTGGATCATATAAAGGAGAATAGATGATTAAAATAGTGTTAGAAAGATCAGTAGAGAGTGTAAAGAATTTTCCAGCCTATTTAGGCTGGAAAAAATAAAAATATAGACGGTCTGAAGGGAAATGAGAACTGTCAAAAATTAAAAATTACCTGTTAATAGAAGAGAATGGAAACAAACATGGTACAAGGAATTTGTCTCATGACAGATAATTTAATGTAGATGATGTAATAAGTTAACTGTTGAAATTTTTTTTACAAAACATGCTGTAAAGTTTACTCTTCACATTTGTCTTGCTATCAATTTATATACAACTACAGTATTTCTTAATTATCTTTTTCCTGTTTTGAAATTTTTCTTTCTAACTGAATTTTCTTAAAGATGTATATTTAACATCTGTTGTGTATGTGTCTGTATATTGTGTCATCACTTTATAATCTCACTAGCCAATCAGGGCTCGCTTTGCTTATCTTTCCGGCTAGTCGGGATCCGTATTGTGTTTATTATCCTAATGCTTGTGAGAATAATACTGATAAATAACAATTAAATCCTATTTGGTTTATAAAAATTATCGGTATATTGTAATTTCTTCCGCACAACAGTTTGATAAGCACAGGACTCAAAACTTTGAGTGATCTGAAGCGTTTGGGTTTCAGAATAGTTAGCCCCCATTTTAAAAATAGTAGTCAAGTAACTGGAGGCACGTACAGCTAGTCATGTTGTACACACAGTAATAATGGAAGTGGCTGTGTTGGTTAAGTCGCCACACTATACACCATTACAGCTTAAAACTTATTTTCTCAGTGATCAAAAAAGACAAGGAAACCTTTTCATCTTGGCGGAAGACAAGAAAAAGTTTCAAAAACTGCAAGTCATCTCCAAATTGCATTTGACCAGTCATAATCAAGTAATGTAATACAGTTGTTACTGCAAGCTATTAAATTGGCCACCATGTTGAAACTGTAAAACATTTTTTTATTACAATATACATATATTTTTTTCAGGTATATAAACTATCCATTTAAAATTTCAGCTAAATTAGTTGTGTAGTTTTTTCATGAAAGAGTAACAGGCTTATAGACACACTTATAAGTAACCAGTAGACAGCCCCCCACTGGGCTGGTCTAGTGGTTAACTCATTGCAAATCAGCTGATTTTGTAGTCAAGAGTTCTAAGGTTCAAATCCTAGTAAAGATAATTATTTTTATATAACTACATTTCATTTACACTCATACATACCATTCTTATTCATCTTCTGAAGTAATACCTTACGGTGGTTCCAGACTCTAAACAGGAAAAGAAAGATATATATATATATATTTTTTTTTTGTCTATGAATGCTGCTGCTAGTAAAATTTAATTAATATTTTTTTTAAATGTTACACACTTGTCAGAGTTTTAGTTAGTATAAAAGATCGTCCACACAAAAAATCTTTAATGTACCCATTCATTATGTTAGGAGAAGAACATGATTCATCTTTCATAATTAAATACCATGCGTAGATTACATCATTAGCAAGAAGGATAAAGGAAGATCATATTATTTTTTTTGTATTAAGCATATTTGTTATTGAAAAGCTTATGTGTTTCCCATTTTAAAGTGTATTTTCAGTGAGAAAAATAAAAAAAAAAACCATGAAGTGTTTGTGTAATATTATAATAATATATGTTCTAAGTTTAAAATCCCAGGCATAACATTTTTCATATGTTACAAAACTCATCTATCATTTTTTTTGTCTTCAGTCATTTGACTGGTACCTCTCCAAGATTCCTTATCTAGTGCTAGTCATTTCATTTCGGTATACCCCCTACATCCTACATCCCTAACAATCGTTTTACATATTCCAAACGTGGCCTGCCTACACAATTTTTTCCTTCTACCTGTCCTTCCAATATTAAAGTAGTGATTATTCCAGGATGCCTTAGTATGTGGCCCATAAGTCTGTCTCTTCTTTTAGATATATTTTTCCAAATGCTTCTTTCTTCATCTATTTGCCGCATCACCTCTTCATTTGTCACTTTATCCACCCATCTGATTTTTAACATTATCCTATAGCACCGCATTTCAAAAGCTTCTAATCTTTTCTTCTCAGATACCCCGATAGTCCAAGTTTCACTTCCATATAAAGCGACACTCCAAACATATACTTTCAAAAATCTTTTCCTGACATTTAAATTAATTTTTGATATAAACAAATTATATTTCTGACTGAAGGCTCTTTTTGCCTGTGCTATTCGGCATTTTATATCGCTCCTGCTTCGTCCATCTTTAGTAATTCTACTTCCCAAATAACAAAATTCTTCTACCTCTATAATCTTTTCTCCTCCTATTTTCACATTCAGTAGTCCGTCTTTGTTATTTCTACTACATTTCATTACTTTCGTTTTGTTCTTGTTTATTTTCATGCGGTATTTCTTATGTAGGACTTCATCCATGCCATTCATTGTTTCTTCTAAATCCTTTTTACTCTCAGCTAGAATTACTATATCATCAGCAAATCGTAGCATCTTTATCCTTTTACCTTGTACTGTTACTCCGAATCTAAATTGTTCTTTAACATTATTAACTACTAGTTCCATGTAAAGATTAAAAAGCAACTGGGATAGGGAACATCCTTGTCGGACTCCCTTTCTTATTACGGCTTCTTTCTTATGTTCTTCAATTATTACTGTTGCTGTTTAGTTCCTGTAAATGTTTGCAATTGTTCTTCTATCTCTGTATGTGAATCCTAATTTTTTAAAATGCTGTACATTTTATTCCAGTCTACATTATTGAATGCCTTTTCTAGATCTATAAATGCCAAGTATGTTGGTTTGTTTTTCTTTAATCTTCTTTCTACTATTAATCTGAGGTCTAAAATTGCTTCCCTTGTCCCTATACTTTTCCTGAAACCAAACTGGTCTTCTCCTAACACTTCTTCCACTCTCCTCTCAATTCTTCTGTATAGAATTCTAGTTAAGATTTTTGATCCATGACCAGTTAAACTAATTGTTCTGTATTCTTCACATTTATCTGCTCCTGCTTTTTTTGGTATTATGATTATATAATTCTTTTTGAAGTCTGACGGAATGTCCCCTTTTTCGTAGATATTACACACCAGTTTGTATAATCTATCAATCGCTTCCTCACCTGCACTGCGCAGTAATTCTACAGGTATTCCGTCTATTCCAGGAGCCTTTCTGCCATTCAAATCTTTTAATGATCTCTTAAATTCAGATCTCAGTATTGTTTCTCCCATTTCATCCTCTTCAACTTCCTCTTCTTCCTCTATAACACCATTTTCTAATTCATTTACTCCGTATAACTCTTCAATATATTTCATCTACCTATCGACTTTGCCTTTCGTATTATAAATCGGTGTACCATCTTTGTTTAACACATTATTAGATTTTAATTTATGTACCCCAAAATTTTCCTTAACTTTCCTGTATGCTCCATCTATTTTACCAATGTTCATTTCTCTTTCCACTTCTGAGCACTTTTCTTTAATCCAGTCAGTCTGTTGTTTCTAGAATGAATAAATTATTAGCTTAAGAACATCTGGTTTAATCACTTTACGGTTGTTTTAATTCAAATTTATTTTCCATCTTTTACAGTATAGTAAGACACCAGAGTACTATTTAAAAAATCCAGGGGAATTAACGCATAGTCAATTGCTAGATGAATTTGAAAAAGGAACACATAGTGAATTTGATTCTTCAAATTATTCAAGGACTGATGAAAAAGGTTTGTAAATTATATATCATATACCTTTATTTAGATACAAAATGAAATTTATACTAAAAGTTAGAACCAGATTGTCGTTTAAAAAAAATTAAAAAAGTATTACCATCACTAGGCAGGTGTCTTCTCCCGAGGGTCAGAATGTATTACATAGAATTTACGCTCGATCTGACTTCTAGGTAATTAGTCATGTATACATGTTTGGAAACCTGGAACACTATCAAGAGAATTTTTTTTCCAGAGTTATGAATTTTTTTGATTATGACGAATCAAAAGTTACTAACTAGAGCTGATATTCCATGCACTGCTATTTTTCTTCTGTGCGATAATGATTCTCCCAAGTTTTTTCTCTTTTCTCACAATAAAAATAAATAATCTCTTTCATTATGATAATATTTTAGAAGCTGTTCACAACATTTTTTTACTTGTTTGATTTTTTCTTTGAGTTTATAGGGTTTCCACCACTAAAAGATTCAACAGTAGCTCAGTTGTGCAGTAATGTGTTCTACTTCTTCTTTCGATATGCCTCTCTGAATGGCAATTCATTTTGCACCATTTCATTTTCTTCCTTTTTGTGCTGCTCATCGGTCACAGAAACTGTTAAAAAACTGTAATGTTCATTCTCAATATTCATTTTACCAGCTTCTAGTGCACAAGATTTTTTCACTCATCAACTCAAAGTACTGTTTTACTGTTAAAGTATTAACTGTTTCATCACTGTAAATGACTTTTAAATGACGATAAATGTAACTAGCATTCACTTTTTCAGTTAATTTAATCCTGTTGAAATTTCTTGTTCAAAAAGTTCAATTCCTGCATGTTACTTCAGATACATTGACATATTAGGTGTATTTGATTCCATAGCAATGATGACTGACAGAAAATCACAAAATCACAGTCACTCATTGACTCATGCACCAGCTTGAGTCAATGAGTTTTGACTGGTAATAAGGGAGTGAATTACAAGGTGGCAGCACTGGTCACTTTGTACAACTTTTGGTCTTCCATTACGTTTCAGTGTGCATTATATTTTCCCCCTTCAAATTTACCTACTTTATTTTTCTAAATAATGGCTACTGTTTTCTAAAATATTTTTTTTCTATATTTAATATTATGTTTTTAAAAAAACACAATCTGGTGTTTCTGCCAGTTTAGAATTTCTAATCAAAATACACTTCACTTTCTGCTTTGTTCATAGACATGTAGAAATCCAAGCAGTGTAGCTACTAAAGAAGCTTGTATTCATCTCTCTTTTATGGAGCATGTTATTTATTCTGTTTGTACAGCATACTTTGTGAAATATTATGAATGAATGAATGGTTGATCTATTAATATTAAGTGTATCACATTAAATGTAGTGTATCTTTTAGACATAAATGTGAGACAGTTATCAAAAAGTTATCTTTTTTTATTTGTGCTTGAGGTTTATGAAGTTGATGCATGGTTTTTTATGTTCATTTGTGATCCTTCGATTACTACTAGTGATTTCTTTCTGTGCTTGGTGATGTTCTTAGGTAACTGCTATGTAATTACCTAAGGACATCTACAGACGTAAAGACCTAAGTACAATTGCTACGTAATGATTTGACTCAATCATCATGTTCAGATGTTATGTGAATTTGTTACAAAGATTCAGAATTGATAGTATTTTAGGTGATGATGTCACCAAAATTGATTAAATTTCAGTCTATGATAAATTTCAAAATTTACCTATATCAGCAGTTAATTTCCATTTTTAGGGAGAGCCTTTACATATTTGTCTCAATTATTAATTTGCTGTTTATTTGTACATAGATACATACACATTATTATGATTTAAAATGTACATTACTGTAATAAACTGAATCAAACCACACATTTTAAACAAAATATCTTAAGTTGTTTTTGCGATCAATGTTAGTGACAGCAAACTACTGTCGCTGATGAGCAGTAGCATATACATCAGTGAACATCTGCATCCAGTGACTTCCTCGGCAGGCCGGCCAGGCCTGCTTCTCCGGCAGGAATGTTGGCATTCACCAGGAGGTCCCACATTGATCCGGCCAGGGAACTTCTTCTGTCTTCTTCCATTTTCTTCTTTCGTGCATGCTCTTTCATTAGAGCCTGAGAGTGGTGGGGCTGCAGCGCCGCTATGGTTGGAGAATTGTGTGGTGGGAGTGATGCTTTTATCCACATGTCCGTATACGGTGCGCCCCTCTTTCATCATTGCTACCGTTGTCGCCCGCTGATATTATATTAGAATATATAATGAGAATGTAGTAGATAACTACGTATGATTTGAATTGTGTCTGTTCGTTTAAGATATTGTCATTATGGATTTTTGTATGTTTTTCACAATGTTAAAGTTTGTTAAGATGTGCTCCTTTTTTATATGCGTAAAATATGATGTTTTTTGTCAGTATTGGGTGGATTTTTTTAAATGAGCTGTTTAGCAACTGTTGTGAAGGACTTTTTATTAAAAGCCTTTCATGTCAACATAGAATCAAACACAAGTCAGATGGCGCAATTCAAATTGCATAATTTTACTTGTTCACATTCTGAATATGTCTGATTAATAAAAAAAAAAACTGCCAGCAATAATATTTGCTAATCAACAGTATGAAAACAAAGGACCAGTTACTGAAGATGATTGTATAGTCAATTGAAATCATTTTTTAAATGTTTTTATAATACAGTTTAGTTCAATTTGTTGTTATAAAAGCCATATTATTTCATTAAACATGCTGCTTTATTATTTTTATATAAAAATATTTATTTCTATAAGAGTTCAAAAAATTATTTTTATTTCAATAAAGAAAGTTTTCAGAAGTATCTGCAGTTATGTAATTTGGAACTATCTAGTTTGGATTTTAGAACTGAAGATATTGGTAGTTCTAAAAATATTTATACAAATTTTAGGTAAAAAATTCAACGTTTTTACTTTTGCTGTGAAGGATTCATTTGATATTATATATTAAAAAACAAATATTTAAAAAAATATCATTTTACATTCACAGCGAATAAAGCTAGAATAATCATACTTAAGTCTATTGATGTAACAACTATGATGAAAGTACATTTCATCATTAAAAAACACATTATCCAGTGTGTGTGTGTGTGTGTGTGTGTGTGTGTGTGTGTGTGTGTGTGTGTGTGTGTGTGTGTGTGTGTGTGTGTGTGTGTGTGTGTGTGTGTGTGTGTGTGTGTGTGTGTGTGTGTGTGTGTGTGTGTGTGTGTGTGTGCGCATATGTTGTAAATGTGTACTATAAAATTCCATATGTTTGTTTATTTTTACATTTGTTTGTTTTTAGTTCAGTATTATAACTCGGTTAATGCAAATAATACTAATAACACAGTAAAAGAACAAAATCATCCTAATAGTGCTAATAAAAATGAACTGGTTGATACAAATGATAATCCAGGAAGTGCTGTACATACCATTCCAACAGGTATGTACCTGTAACTTTGTCTTTATATATATATATATATATATATATATATATATATAAATAATTTTATAAAAATAATATAATAATTTTTTGTGAGTTGTACGTGCATTGACTTCTAAGGTCATTAGCCTTTTCACATTGTTTAAAAAAAAGAATAAAATCACCAAAAGGATTGTCAGATGTAAGGGTGAGTAGGATCCTTACATTTACATAAAACTAAAAAAAAATAAACAACATTAAGAAACATTTAAACACACAAATTGCTAGACAATACCAAAACAAAAGAATAGAAACTCTGTTCTCAGATATAAAGAGCCTTCACTCAGGGAATTTGCAGTCAAACATAACACAAATTTTTTTTTTGCTGAAGGCTTACTATAGCCAATTTGGTAATCTGCTGATATGAAGGTAAGCAACTGTTATTTCTTTTTCACCATTTTCCAAATCAGCAAAGATAACATTTCTCAAATCGTACCTCTTTCTGAGATTTTCTAAGTTAGATTTGTCATTCACCCTTATCCACAGAAATTTTTAGTAAAAGGTGAAAGAATTATGCAAAATGAATAACGGCCAATAAGGGTTATTATGTATTATATGTATTATTATTATTAGTATTATAATTATTTCATATAATAATTATAACTATTTTCCACTTATAATTTACAAATATTTAAAAATAGTCTTAAATTACTCATTATGTTAACAAATAACATTATTTTTGATAATTATAATTAACTCAGATATGGTCACCAAGAAAGATAATGTGTTTATCATTACATATGTGTATGTATAATGGGCTTTAGGAAAGTTTTGCATATAATTTTTTTTGTAATAATGATTCTAAATAATTTCATCACACATTTTACATTTCTCCATCCTTTGAAAACTTCTCAAAGAAACATTGCTTACATTTTGTCTTAGATCTAACTTAATCATCGTCCCCAGACCTGAAAGTCGTGTTTGCTCATAAAATGCCTACCTTTTAGTCTGTCTTTCACTTTGCAGAACAGTGTGAAGTTATATTAAATGAGGTCAGGACTGTAAGTACCTCAGGGATTGTATTTTATTCTAGTGCTGGTCAAATGCTCGGAACGATGCACTGGAGAGTTATAGTGAAGAAATTATGTGTCCATCCTTGAGTTTGAGCAGAGCTTCTTGAGACTTTTGACAGTTTTAGGCATGCATTCTTTGGTATACCTCTTTCCTACAATTGTCTTCTAAGTTTCTAAGTGTAAGGGGGTCTCCTCATCTTCAAACACCCATACTTAGTTCTGAACCTTGGACAGAATGTTATAATGGTACAGCCAAGTTTTATCCCCTGTTGCAATACTGTTCGCACAAGGAGATTTCCTATTTTAAAACTTTTTCAGTATTTCACAACACCATGAAACACAATATGCCACCTGAATGTGGGTCAAGTTATTATGTGAGATCCAAAGGATACGAAGCTTTCTAATTTGAAGGTGATCTCGCAGAATAGCATGTACTCCTGTCCATTAGTGCCCACGGACGTCTCTGTTTGGTGGTAGATCTGTCTATCTTTAATATTTTACTGCAGCTATGTTTCTCTCAGTCACATACGAAGACAGTTGACCTGACCTTGAAGTATCCTCAAGGCCAAAATTTCCTCTTTCAAACTCTTGGTACCAGCTAAATATTATTGAACCATCAGGATAATCCTTTCCAAGCACAGGAGTCATTTCCTCTAACGATCAATATTTAACCGACATGCAGAATTGTCTGGTGTTTAGTATTTGACCACGACAACAACACAATCTCTTTTCATTACATGCTAAATAGCAAATGACTCTGAGACTACTACATATGGCTGCAGTGTAAACATATGCTACATGTAACCACTGAAATGATCTGTTCTGTCATATTCCAAAACTTTCCTAGTACTCTTTGTACATACATAATAACCTATGGGAACACTGTTGCGTTAATACTCACAATAAACTGTTAGTTGGATGTAAATGATTGATTATGAGGAATGTGTAATTTTGTCATTTTTATTAAAATTTCTTTATCATAATTCTATTTACTTTTTTATGTTGTCACGTACTTTAATTTTCTTCAAAATAAATCATAAAGAAGAGGTAAGAAAAGTGTTTGTATAGCGTGAAATCAAGATTTTATTTAATTTTTAAAAGAATCATATCAAAATGCAGTAGATTTTCTCTTAACAAACTTAATTTAGACTATTTAAGCAGGTGAAAGATGAATAAAGAAGTTAATTGAACTATCTTATCTAGAAGTAAATTGACATATCTTTGTTCTGCTCAAAACTAATCTATTATTTGGTAATTAAGTTTAATTTTAAAAATGGATTGGTACACAATCGATTTTTATTGCATAAAATTAATACATTACATGAACTCTATGAAATTTTTTAACCAATTATAAGCGGCAATAAAACTCTTACCTTTATTGAGTATATGATTTAAAGAAAATGCTTTTTATCTTTTTTTATCAAATCGTTAATATAAATCTTTAATGGATATAATACAGTCATTGGCTGAACCATCTAAATCTTGAAAATAGGATTTTTAAAAGTTTTTGTACGAAAATCAATCTGTACTGTTTTTTTTTGAAGCCCTTAAATAAAACATTAAGCTTGTCATCTTTATTAAATATTTATTATACTTATAGTTTTATCTGAAGCAGGGATGCACTGATGGTTCTGTTTTTTGAGAGAAATAAAAAATAGTCCTTTCATATAGAATTTGTTCTTAAAGTCTGGCTTACATTTTACTTTATTAAGTGTTCATTATCGTATTTCTTAATGGAAAATATTATCACTTCCTTAAATGGTATGTGAATCATTTAAGGAATTCATGTAACGATTGTTCATGTTTATTAAATGTTTTTGTGGATATTAAAATTGTCTGGTTTGATTCTTAAAGTAATTTCACTTTTATTTTTATTGATATGTTATTAACAAATTACGATCAATGTTTGCATAAATATGTGTCTAAAATAATTTTTAATAATACCTTTTAAATTGGAAATTATTCTTTATTTTTTTATATTTAATATATTTTTATCTTAATCGTTATTCCCTGGGTTCTTAAATAGTTAGTATGAACTTTAATCACATCTATTTCTTATTTTATAATTTACGTTTTTCTATTTGAATCAATTATTTATTATTTTGACAATTTTTGTACAAAATGTGTTTTTGTATGTATGTGTTTCTATAGGATAGATACTTATTTTTAAAAGAAATGGCGTAATCCCATCAGTACATATGAAAGATACAACTATTTGAATATTACATTCATTTCAGAAATGACTCAACTACAGGAGATAAGGCCTTTCTGTAATGAATATACTGACATCTAATGGTCAATTTTGGAAGTTAGTTCATAACAGTTAAACAGATTGACGAAATGGAGGCCTGTGATTTTAATGTATTAGATGTTCCAAAAACATAAAGAAAGAAAGATACAGTAATTCATGATCATATTTCTGAATTTCCTATGAAATGCAGTCGTTACTCATCACGTGAAAATCATTATTTAAATGCAAGGTTGAACAATAAAAAAATGTATAAAATGTTCAAAGAAAAGCACCTCACTAGTCAAGTTAAATACTGTCTATTTGAATAATAACTTAGAACTTACGTTTGGGCAGCCCCAAATAAACACCTGTTACATGCGAGCAACTTGTAGTGAAAAATGGAAAGTCCCATATTGAATAAACATGCCAAATAAGTCACTGTGGCTGCATACATGATACATAAACATCATGTTAAAAAGTTTTTTACTAAAATTAAAGAAAGTAAAGAAGCAGGTAAGAAAGACTATACGATTATCTTACTCTGTTTCAACTTCATGCAAAACCTGCCCCTGCCATGAATCCCAGTGCAGCATGTATTTTATCTCTGACAGCTATGGATTGCTACTAGATTATGTATGTTAAATACATAAAAAATTTGTTACATATGTATACCAAGAAGGTGAAGGGGAAGAAAAGGGTGCATATGAAGTTTGCTCCTTCATTTTTAATTATAAAACCAGCCAAAATTATAGTACTACATTATTCACAGATAAATAATTTTAATAAAAAAAAAAAGACAGATTTTAAATGAAAATAAGTTATTAAATGGAGTTGAAGATATTTTCGCTTCTAGAATGATGATAATTCAACTGAAACTAAACAAAGCATAGCCATTAATATACATGCAGAAAATTACTTAACAGTGTGGTTATAATTTACTACTAGATAAGGTTTAGTTAATAAAAACATAAAGAATAGTAAATAATTGATTTACAAATTATGAACCAGACACAATACATTTATAGATTTTTCTTGTATATTTTTGTTTTTTTTTTAATATACAAGTTAAGGATGTGACATAATGTCAGTACTAAAAAAGTCATTTAGACCAGTGGTCACCAGTGGGTCATTTCTTTCTTTAAGAAAGAAATTTTGTTGTAAATAAATGACCGATTATGAATAAAAACAGTTTTACTTATATTGGCAGAGTTTTAAATGAAATTTAATTAGATATTGTTCAATTTTTTATAGAAATCACTTCAAATAATGCAGATGTCATACAAGAAGGTTTTCCTGTTTTTGGTGCTGAAGATGGACAATATTTGGCTAAATGTAAGCATTTTAGAAATTGTTTATAGATGTATTATAAATGCATTAAAAATTGTAGGAATGCTGTAATAGAACTGTTTATAATATGTACGAAGGTTTTTTTTTTCAAGGTCTGATTGGTCATGAAATTAAAAACCACAGTGAAAACAACAAATTTTTTATTTGTAACAAATTCTTACATAGTTATGCTATTTCTCTACATAGTCGCCAGTCCGATTTAGACATTTGTCATAGCGTGGTACCAACTTTCCAATACCCTCGTCATAGAACCGAGCCACCTGTGTTTTCAGCCGTGTTTCTACGCTGGTCTGCAGCTCGATGTCTGTGCCAAAATGTTGTCCTCCTAGCCAGCGTTTCATGTGAGCAAAGAGGTGAAAATTGGATGGAGCCAAATCCAAGCTGTATGGTGGGTGATCAAACACTTACCAATGAAAACGCTGCAGGAGCTTCTTTGTTACAGCTGCAGTGTGCGGCCGAACATTGTCATGGAGAAAGACAATGCCTGATGACAACATTTCTTTCTGCTTATTCTGAATTGTGGCTTTTTCACAAAGTTGTCTCAATGTTGTTGAGGACAACATTTTGGCACAGACATTGAGCTGCAGAACAGCATAGAAACATGGCTGAAAACACAGGCGACTCTGTTCTATGACGAGGGTATTGGAAAGTTGGTACCACGCTACGAAAAATGTCTAAATCGGAGTGGCGACTATGTAGAGAAATAGCATAACTATGTAAGTACTTGTTACAAATAAAAAATTTTTTATTTTCACTTTGGCTTTAATTTCAAGACCGATCGGACCTTGAAAAAAAGATAACCCTCGTATATTGTTATCAAATATCAGTGATATGGCTGAGATTGTTAGCTAGTTGTTTTTTTTTTTAGTTTTACTTTTGTGTAACATGGTACAACTCTTCCTACCACTCAGTCTCATTTCTTTCTTGTCTGATATCAGAAATTCATTTTTACAGTCTCTAGGACATTATGACTGAATTCTCTTAATTGTTGTTTCAAACCACAAATTGGCTTTTAATTTGCATAGGATAGCGGTATTCCTTGTTTGTTTCTGGAAATATTTTGATTTATATAACTGAAGGTAAATAAAAATCTTCATCAATTCCTGGATTCTGTTTAACATTAAGGTTAGCACAAAAACTGCGCATATACTTTATTTTTTCCTCATAAACCCCTTATTTATTGCACAAAATATTCTTTCAAAAAAGAAATCTGATGTTTTTTTTTTCAATAAATTTTTCCTTAAAAGCTTAACAATTCCAAACGTTTTAGGTAAGTTAGTTGCGTAGAAAGCTCATATAACCTTATATATTTGTATTCAAGATGCCCTGATTGATAAAATCGAAACAAGATTAATCTTAATAATATTTTTTGATGTTGAATATAAACCTTTTTTACAATTTTAAGAATCATTATGAAAGATAATGTTATAATTTATTAATTTCTTTCAAAGTAGATTAGACTTTAGGAAGAGAAGAAGTGGCTTTATTTCATAGATATCTGAGCTTAGATATATGAACAAATTTAATTTGTTTATCCTTTCTTTCTTTTTCCTGTTTTAGCCTCCGGTAACTACCGTTTAGATAATACTTCAGAGGATGAATGAGGATGATATGTATGAGTGTGAATGAAATGTAGTCTTGTACATTCTCAGTTCGACCATACCTGAGATGTGTGGTTAATTGAAACCCAACCACCAAAGAACACCGGTATCCACAATCTAGTATTCAAGTCCGTGTAAAAATAGCTGGCTTTACTAGGACTTGAACGCTGGAACTCTCGACTTCCAAATCAGCTGATTTGGGAAGACGCGTTCACCACTTGACCAACGCGGTGGGGTTGTTTGTCCTTAGATAGGAATCAAGATTCCTTGGCAATTCTACCCCTATTTACCATACTAGAAAAAGAGATTGTCCCTCTGGACACTAGAAGATGCTATTATAGCGCTACAGTTGGAATAATTCTTATATCTATTGAGGGAAGAAGAAACGAAGAAGATGGAAAATGGAAAGGTCGAGGAAAGGTTTCTTATCAACTTCCATAAGAAAAGCCTTTGATCATGGCTGCTAATCTTCTAATATAGGCTATCTCCATAATTTAATATATGTTTTATAAAGTATGCACATTAGAGAAAAATATGACCATTGTCATAGAAAATCTAATGATTTAACCTTTTCAATAAAGGTGTGACAAGGTTAAATAAGTTTTTGAACTTTATTTAACATCTACATGGTGAGATCATAAAGTTTTGGTAACGACAAATTTGCCCTAATTGACTTGAAAGCTGGCTTTTACTTGTTGTTGTCTGCCTAAATTTTATTCAGGAAAGAGAGGACGACCTATAAACATAAGGTTGTTTTTCTAAAGGAAATTCATAAAATATGTGCCATTTCAAGTATGAAAGTGATGATGTTTATGGACAAAGAATAGTTTAAAAAGAAAAATATTGAAAATTGGATTCTTATAATGATAATCACTTCATGTATCTTGAATTTTTAATGTAACATTTAATAATTATATAGAAATAGAAAAAAATATTTATTTAAAGTTGTACGTGGTTACATTTAAAGAATTTTTAAGGAAGAAAGAAAAAAAAGGAATTCTGGTTTTGATGTAATCGTATTTTCTAGTGTTCATTATTTTGTGTTGAAACTGGTAATTACGGGAAAAGAATTGAATTTTATTGAGGTTACAGTAATAAGATTCTTGCAAGCAGTCAAAGGCTGTGTACTTCTGGAAATACATGAAAAACTGAGATAATATCATTATTTGAGATATTATTTTGGGAAGAAAGAACTAATTTTGAAGAAAACATTTTAGGTACGAAGAATGATGGGTATATCATTCCTTAATACATATTGTAAATACGGAGCATGTAACCCAAAAAGTTTTGGAAGACCCAAGAAGAGATGATTTGATGAAGCTGAATTTTTAAATGCCAATTTTTTTTATTCTTTGAATGTAATATTTGTGTATGATTTTATTTTTATAAAAAAATTTCTTGTTGGTGCATAGGATTACTTGATTTTTTTTTTAAGGGAACCCCTTGCAAAATTTGGGTTTACTTGAAATACGAGTTTGGAAAATACACCATAGAATTATACACGATAGAAAAGTCAACTTTAAGATTCTAACGCTTTTGATTTTTCAATGTTAACTAAATTTTGGTTTCTGTAGAAATTTATCCTTTTTTTTTGGTTTGGAATATTTTGATTTAATCCTGGTCAGATATTGTCATTTTTTATTATATGTAATGTTTCTTTGAAAAGTCCTTGGAATCAACATTGATAAGCATACATATGAAAAATTTGTGTTTAAATATTTTCATCAGAGACTGACATTTCTTGAAAAACATGTATTACAATAACAATTGGAAAAAAACAAGTTTATAAATCATTGACTTATTTATTTTTATTTATTATTCTGTCTTTGAACGAAATGTTATTTCTCTGGTCATCCATCATGTTTTAATTTGATATAAAGATTTTACTTACTTTCTTCTTTAAAATCTACTATGAAAGAAAAACAATATAAGAAAATTGATGATGTTATTGGTACTAAAGTAAACAACTGAAGGTTCTAATGAAGGGTTTAGAGATGTTTCTAAAGGCTTTATTTATTTACAACTATATAGGAGAAATCTATTAATACAAGTACAACAAACAGCAAAGCAAACAATGCTAGACACCAATACAATATAAATCATTCATATCGCAAAACATTTTTTGAAAGTAAATCAATAGTGTATAGATTAGAATTATAAATATCAAAACAGTCACAATATTGATTACAAAAGTGTAATAGACGACTAATAGTTGAGGGTCAGATTACAACTAGGACAAGTTAAAATAATAATTATTACTTTATAATAAACAACCAGATATGTAAAGATCGAACAATTATAGCAATTCAGGATAATTAAAACAATTTATTAGTAAATTTTTTCCATAGCAGTTTCAATTTTTTATATCTTTAATAAATTAGAAATGTTAGTAAATTCGTGATCAGAATAATCCATCAGAGAACCAATTCTAAATGCTGAGTAACATAAATAAGAATGACAAGGTTTTTCAAGTAGTTATTTTTGAACTGCAGTGTGTGGATACCATATACGAGAACAATAAATAAGAACGCAATAAATAAAAGAAAAATAAAGTGTCCTAAATGTATCAGTATTTTCAAAATTGTTTAAAAATACATATTAATTGTCTTTTAAAATGTAAGAGTTATCATGGTATTTTTTTTGCAGCACTTGGTGATCCTTTAATAAAAGGTTTAACAGAAGTTGCTAATGTTAGACCACCGGAGCCAATTATATATCTTGCCAATTATCTAATTGATTATAGTAGATTGAGTAATAATGAAAACGATAGCGATCACATTATTGATGAAAATATATGGAGGCAATCGCCTATTCAGGTAATTAATATAATCATTTGTGTGAATTAATTTAATTTTTCATGTAGTTTTACATTATTTTAAGATATAAAAATGTCATTTTTATCTTAAAGTCATGTTTTATCACCTCTAAGAAAAACATTCAGTAACTGTAAAAATAGTACTTTCAATCTTTTGTTTAGGTAAATAGATAAATAAACGTAACTCATTTAAAAATGAGATCAATTTAGTAAATTAACAGATTATCCTTATAGCTGAACCATTCAGTGCTTCTAAAAAAAAAAAACATATTTATTACCTGGCTGGAAATCAGTCTAAATTCTAAAAAAAAATTTGTATGAAAATTGTTTAAAATTTTCTTTGTCTTAATTTTTATCTCTTGAAAACGTTTACAGTGAAATGTATCCTGAGTGTATAAATTAGAAATATTTTACTAAAAATGGATTCAGTAATTTTTTTATCCAATTATTTTTTTTAAGCACACCATAAGTGAGTGAATGCAAAAATTTATTTTTCATGTAGAAGGAGTACTCTGTTTAAAAATAGGTTGCTGAAGAGCAGCCTGCTATCAGTAGACAACTATCAGTAGCCCGATAAATAGGCTTTTATTAAACCTAGGTTATGTTATTTCATTTATAACAAAAACAGACAGATTAATATAGTAGGTATAAATTACAATAAACAAACCCTTTTAAATATTAAATGCAAAAAGGAACTCATAAATTTTCAAACAAGTTTAAATTATATAATACGTAAAAAGCACTTGCAATAAAAAAAATTCTCACTCTCCTGTTACTAAAGTTATTATATGAGGGTCAGTTAAATATAAGTTGAACACTATCCTTTTGGCTCAATATCAATATCTCTCCACACCAGCTCATGTTCATCACCAGCTCATGTTCACATGAGCTGGTGATATTGATGATATAGATGTAGGAAAGGGATGGATGCTCCAGCCGCCTTGACATTCACATTTCTTTGATCAGTTGCATCACATCAGAACAAGATGTTTTCTTCATTGGTTCTGTAACATATTTTTGTGAAGTTTCTCATGAATGAGGACATCAAACCCGCCAAAATTTTGACTAGATTGCATGTGCTGTTAGGGAATATAATGTTTTCACTCATCCAAGTCCAGTTTAATTTAATTTAGTCCAGTTTAATTAGCCGGCAAATTTAAAGGAGGCATGAAACTGTAGAAAATGAGAATCACAATAGGCATTCAAGGACAACTATGATGGATGACATCATTTGATAGATTCATGACCTCATTAAGATAATTGGCCTTACAGTTGATGAAATTGGTTCGGAAATGGGTATCAGTTACGGAAGGGCCCATTCCATTATCAGAAAGTACCCAGATTGTTCAAAGTCTGTGAGAGATGGGTTCCAAGACTTTTAACCCAAAATCAGAAATAGGTACGACAGAAAATTTTCCAAAGATTTCTGAATCGATTTCAACAAAATGGAAATCATTTTTGAATCGAACTGTTGTTACATGTGATGAGACATGGATCATATCACTACATACCTGTATCAAAATCGGCGAGTATAGTGTAGCGTAGGAGTGGAAATCCTTTCCCTGTAAAGATGAAAACACATCCACCAGTTGGAAACAATTTTTGTAATGTATTTTTGGGACAGAAAGACTTATTGTTTTTAAATTTTCTCCATGAATGTGGCACTAAGATTGTTGCATGCTACTCCAGTTCTTGGACAAAGTGAAAGCTGCCTACAGGAACAAAAGCTGCTGTCAGCAAACCAGAGATGTTATTCTCCTTCACAATAACACCAGGCCTCATATAGCCATTAAAACTCAGGATAAACTGGACACAGGAAATTTGCTAGAAAGCTCAAGAATATCCACTCTACAGTCCAGATTTATCTCCTCTGAAAGAAGACATGGAAGGTATCAACTCAAGAACAACAAAAAAGTAGAGGAGATTCATATGCAATTGGTCTATGACACGTCCTCAAACTTTTTATGAAGAAGGGATCCACAAGTCCCCCACAGACTGGGAAAAATGTACAGAACTTCAAGGAGACTACTAAAAAAAACAATAAATATGTTTGTATTTTTATTCTGTATTAATAAATGTTAAAAACAAAGGTCAGATTTCTGTTTGGCTGATCCGTGAACAATAAAATTTCTATTTTAAGTATGATTTTGAAAAATTATTAATGAACTAATTTAATGAAGTACAAAAATAAAATTCAGCCTTTTTTCAAATTCAACAGAAACTACATAGCTATATCTAACAGAAAGTGATCTAGTCAGTGAATCAGGTTATTATTTTATGAAAATGTCATTATAAATATTATATAACATGATCTCTGTTCTCTGTATATGTGCGTTTGATATTTATGAAGTTTTGTAGTGAGGTTTTTTCCTAAAATTAGATGGAAGTGGATTATGAGTAACAATTCTACATAAAATTAGGTGGTTGTGTACTAGATTCTTCGTTATTTTATATTTTTTCCTATTCATGTAACATTTGTCTGCGAGACTGTTTTCCTACTAATGTAAATCATTGTATCTTCCATAACTCAGCGTTAAATATTTTTAAACGTATTTGATTTAGATAAACATATTTTTTATCAGTTTTTTCCTGGATACTTTATTCACAAAAAAATAGAAAAAATATTAGAAAAAACCAAAAAAAAACATGCAGGTGTAGTTGAATACTTCTACAGTCCAACTATCTTTACATGCTTTTATTATTTTTAGTATAATAAGATTATTTTTAGCTTTAGCTAAATATTTTACTAGTATAAAATTCTAACTATTTTAACTAGAATCATTGATTAAATTTCCAAGTAAACCTTAGTTCATAAATTTAGTACAAAATGGATGAGGTCTACTTTTCTCTGAACTGATATTATAGGTATATGGATGAATTTATGTTTAAAACTAGTTAATGAGGTTTTTCAATAAAATGTTTATTTAATAAGTTATTTTATAGGAATCAAAAGCAGCAGCAATACCTAAATCAAGAGTATCTTCAGCTAGAATATCGCCATCACATCATAGGAATATAGCTGATAATTTTAATCCAATTAATGATAATAAATTTAACCATAATTCCGATGATGAATACGATTACAATGATGAAGAAAATGATGATAATATGAAAAGCGTGAATGTAATTAACGATAATAATAATATTAATAATAATAATAATGATGTTAGTTTACCTATGAACGGTTTTAGTGGTGAAAGAAGATATTCACAAAATCAAATACTTACTACAAACAGTGAACGTGAATCTTCTTTTAAATCTGTACAACGGGTAAGTTACTCATGATACAAATTGTAATTGTTTAAATTTAAGCATATAAAAAGATGTTACTGTGCCTCTCAGGAAGATATAAGATTGCAAACTGCATGGAAGGTACATTAAACCCTTCATTTACATCCACTGTGTATTTTATCCTACGTAAAAAGATAACATAAACTAAAAAAAGGCGATTAAAATGTTGTTCAAAGATTACATGTTTTTATTCCTAGTTATTTATGTAACCTAGTAATAAAACTACTTAGTTTTTTGTTTTATTACATATTTTAACATAAAAATCATTTCTTCCTTCATATTATTTTTGTTATCACAAGAAAAATAAATATTTTCTTACACATATACATTTTATTAATATAATGATGAAAGGAAATAATAAAAAATTATTAAATAATAAAAGATTCAGAAGACAATTTTAGAAGAAACAATATAATACAACAGGTGGCTTCTTTTTTTTAACTGTGAAGTAGCACATCTGCCTGTTCCTGACATAATCGTTGTAATATATTATTATGTACATATCAATTTAAAAGTTTTATTTATTTATCTAGTAATAATGAAAAGTAAACACCTTCTTTGTTCAGTATTTAATGTCAGTTAAACAGTCTCTATTGGAAATAATGTATTCAGTTGCAGATGAATATACCAGTGTAAAATAGCATGGTTTCAACAGCATGTAACGTTTTTATACAATACAGTATTTGATCATTCAATTATAAAACTATAATAATTTAATTTTTACTACAGCATCTAACTAATTCAATAAATTAAGATCTTAACTGCAGTTGAATGTATGTCTAGGAAATGCTTAGGTTTGATAGTATATTAATATTTTGATTTAAACTTAGGTATTTTGTTTATATTGTCATTCTGTTCATATATTTAGAATAACTTTAAATAAATATTATTTTACTAGAGAATGAAGGAATTTATTAAAAAATAACAGTCCACTATCAACCTAACAATCTCTTTATTTTGTACTTTTAATACTAAGATTATAAATGCCAACTACTTTTTAAAGAGCGTAATATAAAATTGCACAATTTCCAAAGAGTGAAGCGAAGTATATTTATTATTTAATAGAAACTTCTCCCTTTAATCATCCTGTTTTTTCTGTGTACGTTCTTCTTTTCTCATCAACTTCAGTAGTAAATTATTTTTAATTAACATTGTTTCTGTATGACTAAATTAATATGCATCTGGATTTGATTGGCACTGTGCTTTGGTGAACAGTCCTCAGTGCAACCAACTTAACTTCTTATGTGGGAAAATGCGAACAGCTTAGAATCAAATATATTTAATTTAATTTACTTGTTTTTTTTCTTCTTTTTCTTCTTCTCTTCTAAGTATTTAGTAACGTAAAGGTAAAAGTGTATTGCTAATATATTTTCACCTTTACTCTGAATATATATAGTTTATGTTTTGTTTGTATTCTCCAATCAATTTTCCAGGGTCTGGTTGTGTATGTATATAGATTAACAACTGCAATCATCGCTACTGGCTTGCCAGGTCTAATGTAGCTGCAAACATAGTGTAATGTAAGTGTAAATGTATCAGTAAAAATGTAGTCTTAAACAGACTCAGGTTGACCACTCTTGAAACACATAGTTTATGGAAACCAAACCACCAAAGAACTCCACTGTCCACAGTCTAGCATTCAAAAGCAACAGCCTTTACCAGGACTCGAAAAATCAGCGATTTTGTGATGATTACTCATTGCAAAATAAATACTAAAGCTGGCCTCCGTGACATGAGTGATAGCATCTTGGTATTTCATCCAGAGGTCCTGGGTTTGAATCCCGGTCAGACATGGCATTTTCACACATGCTAAAAATCATCTCATCCCACATCATTTCAATCACATGTGATTCATCAACATTATTATCCTCAGAAAATACCTGGTAAACAGACTAAAAAGATTTGCTAAAGAGAGGGCATGAAGTTTTAGGGTCAGAGATACTTTTACCATAAATCACTGGAGAGAGTAAACATTTAGGCGACATGTATTATCGATATATTTACAAAAATTGGATGATCTGGACAGCAGATTTTTTCTTGTTGATTGATATCGTTATTTTTTTTATAATGGATTAAATTCTTCACTTTATGACAGAATTAGAGAAAATGTTATAATCAGATAAGAGCTGAGACTGTTTATATAGATGGTGAGCTATATATTTTGTTTTTATGGCAGGTAATAATAATAGTTTGTTATATTTATTAGTAATAATAAAATAAAATAAAAATGCTTAATATACACTACATGAACAGCATGGTAAAATGCAGAATGATACAGTCTCTATTTGTAACAATATAACTATTGAGTCAGTTGGTGGTATAAAGATTTTTATTTCACATTTTTTTCACATATAATGTTAAGTTGGTTGCACTGAAGTATAATTCCAAATTCAATGATTTTTTTTTTTTTTTTTTTCTTTTTTAAATTAGGATGATCATGGTCAATCAACGTTACATTTTGCTGCATCAAGAACTCATGGTCGTAATGGATTATTTCAGTTATTAGTAGATATGGATTGTAATATCGCATTACGTGATGAATTATATAGGACTGCTCGGGATATCGCATTACAAGTTAATTTACCAGAAAATGTTATTGCGATTGATAAATATGTTGTATATCTTGCTGCTAATGGTAAGTTAATTTATTTTATTTTTTTTTAGTTTTTTTATATTACAAAAAGAAATTGTCTTTCTTATAGCTATGTTGCATGTAAAATATCTGAGTGATCAGATTTGCTTTCTCTTATAATAATAATGTTTATTACGTGATAATTCTCGGGAAACAAGATGAAGTGTCAGTTTAATAAATCAGTTGGGTTGCTTTGCCATACTGATTGGCAACAGCTCAGTGTAAAAATCAACAGGAAATCACTTCTCTTTTCACTTTTATCAAGTAAGTGTGGCAGTTTTTTTCTTCACTGTTTACTGGATTTTTACCATGGTTAAAGGAGCAACGATTAGATCATTAACTGCTAACATCCACATTGTTGGATGAGTCATATGTATTTATTTAAGATTCTTTATGTTATATGTTATATACATAACGATTTCAGTAATTCATAGGAAGATTATAGGGAAATTTCTAGATGTAATATTGGTATCCCTGAAAGCCTCCAACCCAAAAGTTTGTTTATCAGCAGTTGTAACCACAACGTCAGTTCTTGTATTGTTGTTGCGGTGAGTTTAGTGAGTTACTATGTTCTCGGATAAAGACAAATCAAAGTGTGTTTTATTGACGGCTGAATTAAAATCCGTAATTTTAGTTCAACGTGCGTTTCGACGTGAATTCGGAAGAGATCCTCCACACAAAAATAACATAATACGTTGGTTCAAACGATTTGAAGAAACCGGATCGGTTAAGAAACAGAAATCAACCAGCACACCAAGTGTACCAGACGAAACGGTTGAACTAATTAAACGATCGGCAATTAGAAGTCCTGGGAAGTCCATCCCCTGTCGAAGCGTCGAATTAGGTATTCCAAAACCAACAGTTCACAAAGTTTTACGTACAAAACTGAAATTACACGCTTATAAAATCCAGATACTGCAGGAATTGAAACCCGATGATGATGTAAAACGTTACAATTCACTGTTGAAATGTCGAACAGAATAAGTGAAAACGAATCATTTTTAGACTATATAATTTTTACAGACGAAGCTACATTCCATGTGAATGGATGTGTTAACAGACACAATTCAGGAATATGGGGCTCTGAAAACCCATACGCAACTGTTGAGAAACAATGCGATTCGCCTAAAGTTAATGTTTGGTGTGGTGTGATGAAAAATCGTGTAATAGGGCCTTTCTTCTTTGCTGAAAAAACAATTAATGAAGTCGTGTATCTTGACATGTTAACCGATTATTGCTTTCCTCACCCGGATGAATTCGAAAACATTGATCGACTTCATTTCCAACAAGATGGAGCTCCCCCGCACTTCAATGCATCGTTCACGGACGCTTTGAACGAAAAATTTGGAGATCGATGGATAGGCCAGCAAGGACCCATACTTTGGCCTCCAAGGAGTCCAGACCTGACACCTCGCGATTTTTTCTTGTGGGGGTACAGCAAAAGCGTTGTTTATACACAACAAAGTCACGACCTAAACCACTTAAAAAAAAAGGATTAATGAAGCAATGACAACCGTTAACGAAGAAATGTTAACTAATGTTTGGAGAGAAGTTGAGTATCATTTGGACATTTGTCGAGCGACTAAGGGCGCACATATTGAAATTTATTAATTATGTAAAAAAAATATTTGAGACGACAAATTTGAAAAATAAAAAACATAAACTGTAAGTAATTCTGTTTTAATTTAAACCATGTTCAAAACCACACCATTCTTTTATGGTAACTCTGTATTTAGGATGTGTGGTAATAGAATTTGGTTGATGAAAAATACACTCCCAGTGATGTCAACCATTCTTAAACATTACATTGTAGCTATTAGTTATTTATATATATATATATATATATATATATATATATATATATATTTTTTTTTTTTTTTTGAGGGGGGATAAAATATATCTATAAACATATAATTAATAAAATATTACTTGCAGCAGTAGTAATAATAAGTATTTCGAATTAAATAATTGCTCTACACTCCCTCTAAAAAAGATCAAACCGTTGGGGATAAACATCTATTACAAAAAAAAAGTTTCAAAATAAAAACTTTTAACTTTCTATAAATTTAAAATATATTAGAAGAAAGGGAAGAAGGAATAAAAGTAAGAGTAGAAAAAATAAGATGCATAAGGTTTGTTAATGGTATGATAATTCTAGCTGATGTCAGATACATACTTTAGAGATTGTTAATATCCCTGTAAGAAGGAATGAAATGAAAATAAATATAGGAAAACTAAAATAATAGAAGTAAACAACAAAGAAGACTTTAGTGGTAAGGAAAAGTGAGGAAAGGATAGAAAAAGTAAGAAAATTGCAGATGTAAGAGAACTAAGATGACAGAGGACTGGAAGAGCACAATGGAAATAAAAGGAAGGATAGTAATGGCAAAGGAAGCCTTCAATAAGAAAAGGGAATTACTATATAATGAAAGTATGGACTTAGAATTATGAAAGAGGCCTGCCAAATGCCATGTATGGAGTGTCTTTTTGATTGGAAATGAAGCATGAACAACGAGGAAAAGGAGGGAGAGGAATGGATTGAGACTTTTGAGCAAGATTGAGAAAGTAAGATAGTCAGATAAAGTGAGGAATGAGGAAGTAATGAACAGGATTAAAATAAAGAGCAGTTATATGGGAAGTACATGGAATAAAAGGAAACTAGTTAGGATATGGAGTTGGAGAAACTGGAATGTTGACAACTGCATTGGAAGAGACAGTAGAAGAAAAAATCTGATGTGGACACCACATGACTTCCTTGTATGCCTATTAAATTATATATACACATTTTTTAAAATGAAAAGTACATAAAATCTTATTTCCCTAATAACTAATGATTTTTCTAGTTTTTTGTGAATTATTATTTATTATAATTTTTTTTACAACAGAGATTAATAATTAATAAATCAATATATTTACATTAAAAAAATTTATCTATATGAAGTCAGATTTGAACCGATGTGCCTTCTTCTTGCAAGATCCAAATATTTCATTAATTAAAATTTTATTTGGCTATAACTTTGGAACAAATGAAAATACGTACCACTTATGATATATTGCTGAAAAGCTCTCAATGTGGGCTTATTGCTGCAGTTAAAAAAAAGTCTAAAATCAATTTTTTTTTGATTCTGAACTTTTTTGGTCGAGTCAATTGCAATCAAAAGAGGAGGTGCACAGCTAGATGTTACAACAGTCCTAAATACAAAATTTCAAAATTCTACAGCTAATAGTTTTCGAGTTATGCGAGATACATACATACATACGTACATACAGACGTCATGATGAAAATAGTCAAAATGGATTCAGGGATGGTCAAAATTGATATTTTTGTTGAAATCTGAAAACTGAACTTTTTCACAATCACAATACTTTTTTTATTTTGTAAAAGGAAGTAAAAAAGGAAACAAGGAAGAAGGATGAAGTTATTAGATGAGGTGAAGATTGGAGACTGCAAGGGGATGCAGGAGAATTTTGGGATAGAAATTTATGGAGACCGCTGTGGTGTAAGGGACTTGCTGCCAGGCAGAGCACCAGATGATGATATTGATAATAATGAAATTCAGAATAACTATATTAATAAAGTAGAATAACTAAGTCTGTTTAAAATAATTTTTTTTAATAATTGGTTATTGTGATTATAGGATCCATGAATTTTTTTTGACAGAAATCCTTTGTTTAATCTCAAAAATGAAGGCATCACTTTTTAATTTGGTAGTGTCTGTTGGAATTCTTTGGGATGTTATTACAGTAAATTAATGGGCTATTGTTCACTTGTTTATCACAAACACAACACAGTTGTTGTTGGATCTGATAGCGCTATGCCATTCTGCATGCAAAAACAAACCTGACACGCACTTAACTTTACCAGGGCTACAATATGGTCTGCATTTCATCAACCACCATTTTACTAGCACTAAATAGAATGATGGTAGATATTCATACAATCTAATTATGCTTTGTTAATGGCTACTGTTCATGTGCCATGTTGCTGCAGCAACTGGTTTTTTATCAGCCAATCGGAAGTCATTTCAACTAAAGAAAAAAAAACTGCAATGGGTAGTTAAGTTATGAATTAATTAATCAAATAACAAGCTACTGGTGAAAAATTAACATATATTAATTTTTTCAGGTCATACCGATAAGCTACAAGAGCTATTATTAGAAGGTTATGACCATATATTGGATGCGACAGATGACCAGCAAAATATTGTTGAAATAACTGCCAAACGAGGACATCAAACTACCTTGTCATTTTTACAGACTATCAGCACATTTGAGGTAACTTAATTTAAGCTTTTTATATGTCAGCCTAAATTATATATCACTGTTTGGTTTACTTGAACATTTTAAATATTTTCTTAAAGTTATGCTTTTTAATGGTATATTATATAGTTCTCATAAAATATGAAAACCTTTAAAAAACTTTTCAAATGTTAAAAATAGAAAAATAAAATTTATTGTACCATCCTATCTTGAAATGATTTATTTATTTTTTTTGTATAAGACTACCATGTTTCAAGCACCCAAGAAGCGCAATTCAAAAACTTTAAATAAAGAGTGTAGGATTGACATACTATTTTAAAAAGCATTAAAAATTAATTTTTTTTTTATGTAAATAATTTCAGACTATGACAACCCTAACCAATTTTGGGAAGGGGACATTTAATGTTATTCATAGTTAATTTCAAAAGTGGACCTCTTAAATAATCTATTCGTTGGATCTATTTTTTGGTATGTGACCATTAAGTGATTTACATTGTAGGCCACTCTTGAAACTAGGTGTGAAATTATTAAATGGCTGCAAATTTTTGTTAAGTTTGTTGTTGTTTGTAGTTATTTACATCTAAATAATTGTTTTTCATGCCCTTTTAAATGGTGTGTTACAACCCTACATTTTTCATTTAAAATTTGTTAGCTTTCCCTCCTGCATAGTAATATTTTATGTAATAGTAATAATTGAATGTAATAGTTTTAATCATAGTAGTTGGAATATCAAGCATATAAGCAGTAATAAAAACAAGGAAAAAGTTGAAGATAAAATCATGGTTAATCTCCATATCATTATTGGAGAAATTTCTAAAGAGGCTAATGCCTCTCATTATCCTTGTGAAATATATTTATTGATAATTCAGTTATGAGAAGAGTGGAAGAAAAAATTGTTAAATTTAGACCACAAATTATATTATTAAGAAATTAATTGGAAATTTTGAAGTTAATGACTGAAATGTATAATTGAGCAAATTGTGAATGTTTGGAGACATCACGCTTGATTAAATGAAAAAAATTGTTACTGTTTTCTTTGATTGTCATAGTATTTTATTCCTTGAATTTTTACTACAAAGTGCTTATTATTATTATAAAATATTATTCAGATGTTTTAATTATTTTCATAGAATTATTAAAAAAAAAAAACAACTTATGGAAATTGCATATGATTATGAAATAGTACAAATGTTACTGCTTCTTCAATAAGTTTTAACCAAAAATTACATTATAATCTTTGTATTTACCAAGTATAATTCTGTGAACTTTTTTTTTGGTTTTAACAATTAAAAACCCATGATAAAAACAGTATTTTGCAACCAGCTGTAGAAGGTATACTCAACAAACGATAATTTTTGCCTTTTTTTTTTTAAATCAGCCGTTGTCTACCTAGACTGCCTGAACGGCCCCAGTTTTCTGTGGGCCTTCTACCACCCTCCCTAAAGGCCTCCAGCACCCATAAGGGAGTATTTTCATCCACTTTGAGAACGAATGATCTAAATGGTGATATAATCATGATCACAGGTTCACAATATCAGGATGTGCTAGTAAATGTTCTACACACTTTAGTGAAAAATATGTCTGACATGTAGTTTCAGCAACATTGCTATATGTTATACTTCTAAAGCCACAATTTGACTTATAAGAGAAATTTTTGGGAAGTGATTAATTTTGAGGAGATTTGCAAAGAATTGACTACCATTTTATTCTGATTTGAAAAACTTATGACTTCTTCTTGTATAGCTATCTAAAAGAGAAAGCATTTGTAAATAAATCACATGCTATCCACCAGCTAAAATAAAGAAATTATTTATGAAGAAATTAGAGCACTATAACCAGCAACACATATGACTGTTATGGAAAAAGAGCACGTCTTTGCAAGGCTAATAATGGATATTATTTAAAGGATGTGATTTTCCACGTGTAATAAAAGCAAATTTCCAATATTCAGTTTTATTAAAAACCAAAAATAAAAAATATAATTGTAAAATAAAACAGTTATAGTTTATTTAAATCCTGCTGTTGTAACTTATGGATCAACCTGTATTAAATCTTATTTTATCCATTCTAAGGTAGTCCTAATACCCCATAATTTTGTCATGTCCATGTTTTATCATAGCTCTACATTTCACATCTTGAAATACCTATGATAAATAGCAGACGACGTCATCTGCAATCCATGATCAATTCACAACCCCCTGCAATTAATAGTAATGAATCGAAAATGTTATCAGTAGTAATTTTGTTCTTTTCAAAGTTGTGTTTTTATATTCATATTTTCTATATTCATTTTTTTTATTATTGTTTTTCTGTAATAAATTTACTATACTTACCATTTACTATTTTCTTTATTATTACTTGAATATAGTCTTAAGAGTATTATTTATTAATTAATCATTATTGTATGCATATTTAAGGAAAGACGTGATCGTCTTCATAGAGCAATACGAGCTGGTAATAACACACAAGTACAAGAAATAATTAGGTATGGTAATGGACCAGAACTTGCTATTGCAAAGAATCAGCATGGAAGATGTAGTCTTCATATCGCAGTTCTTTGTCAGTATGAATTAATTGTTGATCACATTGCTACAAGATATCCACAGACATTACAAGTTGGTGATAATGTAAGTTATAATTTTATTAAATTATATTTTATATGTTAGATTATAGTTGTATTATTTTAAACATGTTTGCTGCTTTTTTTTTCAATTAATCTAAAAAATAAAGAATTTAAATGACAGTTTAAAATTAAAAAAAAAAATTACATCCACGTTTATTTTTGTAATATATTATATATGAAATTTTAATACACTGTTTTTTGTTTTGTTCATATTTTTATATCATTTTGTTTTTAAAGAAATAATTATAACAATATATGAAATGAATTAAAAAATAAATTTTTTTTTTTAGAAATATAATGTAAATTAAAAGATTTTTTTTCAAAACATTTATAAAGAATTGATTAAACATCGGGTTTTGTAACTTTACACATAATTTAAATTAGTTATTCTAACTGGTTGTGACCATTATCAATTCCCACCAATACAACATGTTTCACATTAAGTAAATCAGAAATTGCTGCAAGCATAAGGTACAATCACCTAACATATTTACCATAGTAGAAATCAAAAACTAAAGTGTGACTTGACAAAAGGAATATTGTTTCAATAAAATCCTATTAAACAGTACTATTAATAAAATAGCTAGTTGATAAATGGAATTTTAAAATTATGGTTTCTTTTGGATAAATCTTCTACACAGAGGGCCTTAAATAAAGAAACTGTATGATTACCTTACTTCAACTTTGTATGAGGTGTGAGAAAAGTAATGAGATTGGTAACACTATGAGCGATCTGGTAGAGCAATCTGGCAACGCTGTGTCTACCGGTCTGTGCTAGACCAGTTTGTTCATCCCTTCCACATGCTCAGTACGAGTTTCAACTCCGTTCAGCAAACACATTATTTTTGACAGCGCCATCAGTGAAGTTGTATGTTACGAAAATGGAGCATCAGAATTTAGAGCAACATTGTGCAATCAAGTTTTGTGTTAAACTTCGGGAATCCGCAAGTGTGACCGTTGAAAAGTTGAAACAGGCCTATGGGGAACATTGCTTATCAAGACCACAAGTTTTTCGCTGGCCCAAATCATTTTTGGAAGGTCAACAACACGTTGAAGATCAACCTCACTCAAGGAGACCTTCAACTTCAAAATCTGACGAAAACGTTGAGCATGTTAGGGTTCTTGTGAGATCAGACCGTCGTTTAACAATAAGGATGATGAGTGAACAGTTAAATTTAAACACTTTCACCGTACATCAAATTTTGACAGACGATTTAGACGTGCGAAAGGTTTGTGATAATTTCATGACAATGCCCTGTGTCACACGGCCCATTTCCATCACAGAATTTTTTATCTCAAAATGCATTCTTACGATTCCTCAACCCCCCTATTCACCTGATTTCAGTCCTTGTAACTTTTTCCTTTTCCTGAAATTGAAACATAACATAACATTAACATAACTTAAGAGGACATCATTTTGGAACTCTGGAGAACATTCAAAAGACTGTGACTGACCAGTTAAAAGCCCTACCAGTTGAAGCCTTCCAGCGCTGCTACCAGGAGTGGGAATAACGACTCCGCCAGTGTATAGCTGCCTAAGGGTACTACTTTGAAGGGGATAATATTGTTGTGTGAAAAAAATAAAAACTTTGGTAAGTAAAAGGTCAGTCTGATTACTTTTCTCACACACCTCATAGGTCAATCATTAACAAGTCTGAATTTCAACAAATTAAAAAACTAGGAAAAAGAATACATATTTAGAATCATAGATTTGAACTAGAGATTATTAAAATAACAAAATTTAAAGAGAGGAAAAGACTGGGACTTATTTAGAAAATCTTTCAGACTAAATGAGAGATTATCTCATTCATTCATACCATCAGTGTTAATTTTTAATATCATTTGTTAGCTGATGTTTTCTGTATGAAAGTGTCATTACTAAGCAAAATTAAAAATGTTTTTGAGTATATAGAATCTGCCGTTTTTCTACTTTAACAATATTCCTTATGCTATGTCACACTGTAATCTTTGATTTCCAGTATGTAAATGTGTTAATGATTAGTTTTTTAATTTTTTTCTGTTATAATACGTTTGTTCCAGGTAATGATAATGTAAATGCGTTTTCCGCCCTTCAAAAAAAATAGAAAGTGTTAATGAGGTTGTACCTCATGCTTGCAGCAATTTGTAACGTTAAAAGAGTTAATATGTTTGAATAATAAAATATTTTGTGAAATTTTGTGGTTGAAATTGGGAAATAGCATGAACTATGAAACTGTGAAAATGTTGCAAAACGTTTTTTGGTAAAAATGTATGTACGTATAATATTATGATAACTGTAAGCATTTCAAATTGAGTATGCCAAAGTTGTTCAATAATTAACATTTTTACTGTCTCATATAATGCAAAACGACAATAAATAATTTTATTTGGGAGTTATTTGGTGATTAAGGGAGGCAGTGAAAAACAAGATGACTGAAACACGAGCCAATAAATATTGTTGAACCACAACAATGCTGTCACATATTTAATCTTCCATATTTAAGAGCATTTGGTGAAACACATCATAACTGTTGAACTAGTTTACTATTTTCTTGATTTCATACCTCTCTCTCTTTTCCTGTTTAGCCTCCAGTAACTACCGTTTAGATAATACTTCAGAGGATGAATGAGGATGATATGTATGAGTGTAAATGAAGTGTAGTCTTGTACATTCTCAGTTCGACTATTCCTGAGGTTAATTGAAACTCAACCACCAAAGAACACCGGTATCCATGATCTAGTATTCAAATCCGTGTAAAAATAACTGGCTTTACTAGGACTTGAACGCTGGAACTCTCGGCTTCCAAATCAGCTGATTTGGGAAGACACGTTCACCACTAGACCAACCCGATGGGTGTTGATTTCTATTTTTGAACGATGATCACCACCCTGAAAAGACACCATTTCCAGATGGTAGAAAAGATTAAGGTTTAATAATTTACGGTTTAAGAATTTTTACTACAGAACCTGCAGGCTATTCCATGAAATTCATACTAGATTTCATCAGTGGAAAAAACTGTTGGAGCAGTGTGTTAAAGGTAAAGGACATATCACAAAAGTAAAAAAATTAACAACACAGTTATAGGATTTTCCATCACACGGATATTTATAAATAAAATATAATTAATATATTAATGATGTATTGAAAAAATCTCATGTTACAACTGCAAGATATTGACTTGAGGTTAAAACCGCAAATTTCAAAAATTGTATTTCTAAAAAAAGAAGCTTTTATTTCAACTACTTTAAATATTAAAATTGTTTTCAGCGTCCTTGAAATTGTATAAATCGATACCTCACACAACCATGTTTGTTAATTTTTTGCACAACCCCAAAGTGGGAGTAAAAGTTCAATTTTGTAAAAACTTTTTTTTTTTAAAGCAGTTGATTACAATAAAAAAGGAAAAGAAGAAAAATGTTAAAAAATGCATGACTTTTGGTTGGGTCCAGGTGCTTGGTAGGATTTGGGGCTCCCAATCAAGTAAAGACTAATTTATGTGCATAGTTAGATGACAATAGAAGAAACCACAGTGAAAAACAACCATCTTAGCAATCACAACAAAATTTCAAAGTTTAGAGCATTTTTTTGTGGTGGTCTGATTTTGCAAAAATCTTTTTTTGCAAATATTGTTAACAAATGTGCCTAAGAAAAATATGACCTTAATAAGGAAAAATCTCCAGACACTGAAGGTGACCTTGCTCAACAGCTTCACCCCTTGATCTTTTAAGTTGAAAATTTAATGGCATCAATGCCCCATATGTAGAAGTAATCTGACCAAGTTTGGTCAAAATCAGTCCAGAAGTTGTGGTGATATAAGGTGATTCAGAGACCAAGGCCAACACCGAACACACGCATACACACACACATGTACATACAAACATTAACATCCAGAAAATTTTCATCCGGTTTTATCCGGTTTGAAACCGAATGAAACCGTTCATCCAGTTTCATCCGGTTTGATACTTCAGTATCAAAACGTCAAGATCCAATGAAAACTGCATATGGCTAAATTGGACTGATTACAATACTTTCCCTTCTAGAGCTATAGTACTATCTAGATGGGAAAGTAAAAATATCATTCTTTTACTTGAGGTCAATTGACAACTATGTTAAATAGTATTAGATTTTTTCTTCCAAAATTCTTTCATCATTTAACTGAATTGTTTTCTTCCTTAGACTAACCTTTTTAAATTTATTAGTATTTTTTTTTCTCTTTCTAAAAATCCGATTCAAGTAATGTTTTCCTGAATTCATCTCTGTTCAAAATTTGTTTTTTTTAATAATTTTTAAAAATTTTGAGAACTTTTTATTGTCTTTTGAAACCATTGTTTTTGCCTTCCTGTATTTAAAAATGTATTTTGTTAATCTGTTTTGTCCATTCTGAAGATGTGTCCATAAAACCTTAATTATTTTCATTTTACATTATAATTTTTCCAAATTTTTATAAATTTCTTTTGTTTTATTTTTAATTTGTAAATACCATCTTCCAGTTTCAGGGCGTAAATCCTTTATAAAATTTATTTTTTCTACTTTCTCGATATTTGATTGTTGTTGTTTGGAAAAGACTTCATCTTGCTACTGATTTTAATTTACAAAAACTCTTTCTGATGAATACTAACACTTGTAAGCTAGAATTCTAGTTCTAAAATACTCTGGTTTAATTCACTGAGAGTTTCCTCTCAGCTATTCAGGAATATCACTTAAAGGCATGTCATATTTTTTTCATTTTTCAAGTGATTTCTTTAAAATAGAAACCAATTATGCCAAAAAACTTTTCAGAGTGTAGAATCGTTCCCAAAATTTGATTTTTATGAAGTAAAAAATATTTTTATTTTTTTTTTTAAATATGACTGTCTTTTCAGAGAAAATTAATAATTTTTCAAAATATGCATAAATAGTTTGAACCCCTACTCCCTTAATTTTGTAATGGCTTTGAGTTGGTTTAAGAGAAGCTAGTAATCAGAATGTGGTAGCATAGAGAATAGAAAAATTACTACTTAAGAAAGAAAGCTCTAGAGCAAGAAGAGTAGAGTAATAAAGCTATTAAGTCATAACTGCTCCTGTTAAAAAACTACTAGATATTATTCTAGCCATGTTCCTCTGCATGATATGTGGTGATGATGTGTATGTTTTCTAATTTTAGCTTCATTTTAATAAATAAAAACTGTTTTTTTATATAGATGTTTAATATTTTCTCACTATTATACCTAATATTATTTATATTTTTTCAGTTAATGCGTATGCCACTGCATTATGCAATGGGCGTTGATAAAGTTGAAATATTAAGCAGGATACTTATCAGAGCCGGTGCACAAAGAATTGTTAAAGATTTGGTGAGTCTTCTTATCTATTTATTAAAAAATGTAAATTTCAATAATTATACTGGCATCTGATTCCTTGATCATAATGTAATTAAAAATACACAGACGGACAAATGAACTGTGAGATAATGTATTTGGAGTGAAATTTAGGTAATGCATAGTTATTCAGTCATCGATACGTTCTGCCTTGTGATGGTGGCCACAAAGTAGTAAAGACACAGTCTAAGAGTTGTCCTCAAGGTAATGTACTGCACCCTTTGTTATGGGTTGTAGAGTTTGATTCTCTAATGCAGCTAAGGTTGCCTGACAGTTGTTGTGTTATCTCTTATGCCGATGACAGGCTTTTGCTGGTCGAAGGATGCATGTGGAACAAGATTGTACTTGGGTCTCTCAGGCCTGTAGAATACTAGAGCTGTGGAGCCATCAGTATAAGATAGCATTCAGCTCAGATAAAACCACAATGATGCTGCTGAAAGGCTGTTTGGCTGTGACGCGACGAGTGTTGGGCCACGGAATCTATGTCAGGCCACCAAATCTGTTATGTTCTGTTGTGAATATGTTATGTTATGTTGAAAATTTTCAATTCAAGGAGCATTTGCAATATATCGGAAAGAAGGCCAATAGTGCCTTCTTTGGTATTCAACGTCTGGTGAATCCAAATTGGGATCTAAACAGTCTCCAACCATCATGTTAATCAATACCAAGAACAGTCGAGATCTACTGTCTGCTACATGTCAGAGCTCAGCACCTTTTCTCAGCTCTAGGTATTCCTTACTGTTGCTCCATGTTATTATCCACCTTGGCGGCCTTCTCTCTTAAATATTCTATCTTTCAGTTACTACTTTGATCTATGTCAGTATAGTAAAAGGAACACAAATCCAGTTTTTTTTTTACAAAACAAATTTTATTATATAAATAGCTTGATTCCGGATCCTATGGTTTATATGAATGATTCTAAAACCTATTATTCTGTTGGGTGTGATTTTGTGGTTGACAATGGACAATACATGTTTGGCCTTTCCTGCATTACCAGCATTTTCATTGCGGAGTTACTTGCTATTAATAAGGCCTTAATTATAATTAGCCTAACATTTTGACATGTATTTGTTTGCTCAGGTTCTAGGAGTACCTTACCGGCAATTAGTGATATATACTCTAGACACCCTGTTGTACATGAGATTCAGTCTGCTACTTCACAAATGACCAGGCGTAATACTGTAGTGAGCTTCTGCTGGATCTCCAGTCATATTGGGATTTCAGGCAATTAGTGAACTGACAATGCAGCAAAGGAGGCTTGTTTCCATCCTCCTTTCACCGATCGTGTAGCTTGAAATGATCTTGTCTGTTTCCTGAAGAGGGTGGTTCTTGATGAGTGGCAAAATGATTGGAATGCCACCATGAACAATAAACTTTGCCCAGTTAAGAACATTAAATCACTATGGAGCTCCTCATGCAGAAATAACAGTCGAGAGAAGGTTATTATTTGCCATTTGCAAATAGAGAACACTAGGCTCACTCGTGGATATCTGATGACACAAACAGATGCACCACTTTGTGCTCACTGTAACTGCCAACTGACAGTGCATCATATCCTTGTGAATTGTATCTGTTATTGCATCATCACAAGTTTAACCTAGGGCTAACATGTGAACTATTCTAGGGAATAATGAAATGTTGCTATCTTTAGTTTCACAGTTTCTTAGGGCCGTCTGTTTAGATTCAAGTATTTATATTACTGTAGTGAGTTTCAGCTGTTCATGCTGTTGAATTACTTTGAGATATATAATCAAATCTTTGTTTACTACAAGAAATATATTGTATTTGAGCGATGATAATGCAGATTTTTCGCCCATGAAAAAAATCCCAAAAAAACATTAACATTTCTTGCTCATTCTAAAGGTGGAAAAAAAAACAAAAAAAAACAGCTTTTTCCATAGTTCTGAAAATGAAGTTTAGCGTGTAAAGACAACTAAAAAGCTCTAACAGCCATCTTTTGAAACAGTTACTTATTTTCTGAAGGTGATTCATAATCTCCTGACTAAAGAGTGAGGTTAAGTAGAAAAGATGCTTTAATTAACCAAAGACTTAAAAACAGGAGCTGATTGTATTAAAATTTAATATACTATCCTTTTACTATCTTTTCTGTCTGCCTTCAAATAATGGGCAGTAAAGACTGTCCATCATTTGAATTTTTACTGCATAATTAAAAATGTCAATTAACTTTTAGAAAATTTTTAAATCATCAACTTTACTTATATCAAACTTCTATTTTACTCATATTTACCACCAAACTGAATTTTTCACCCTAGAAATATTTCTTTCAACACATTTTAAACAACAGTATATGTTAATGTTTTAATTCTTTTTCCTCACATTGAAAATTTTCATTTAAACCTTACATATTTTGTTCCATTTGGAAGAGCTATTCCAAAATTGACTTCCAGTTGGTTATTGAAAGTAAATTATCTTCGTAATCTACGAGGGTTTATTTTTTTCAAAGTCCGATCGGTCGCGAAATAAAACCCCGCACAAAAATCAGATGAACCTTTGCGTATATGTGTTGCACAGCAACTTTAGTATGGCCTTCAATCACACCGCGTCACTTCGTTTAGTTCTGAACTGCAGCTAGCACGTAAACATGTCTACAACAATAGCATCTCCCGCCAAGTGTGAAGTGCGTGCAGTAATTCAATTTGTTCAGGCTGAGAAGTGTAATGCAGCTGAAATTCATCAACGAATAAGTAATGCATACGGTGAAACTTCAATGAGAGACAGAAAAGTGTGACAATAGTGCTAGAACTTTAAAGCAGGACGTACAAATGTTCATGATCAGGGCGATCAGGGAAGGAAGCGAGTGTCAACCGATGATCTCGTTGAGCGAGTGGATGAGGCAATTCAAGAAAATCGTCACTTCACAATTTCTGTATTGAGTGATTCGTTTCCCGAAATTTCAAGGTCAGCTCTCTACACCATTGCGAGTGAGAGACTTCAGTACGCAAACTGTGTGCAAGATAGAGTTTTTGATTAAATTGCTGTTACATCAAGTCCAGTTTATCTGATTATAATTAATGAAATACCAAAATAATTATTTAGTCTTTTACCTAAATTTCATTTACAATCTTGTAGCTATGTTTTACAGAAATTGGTTTTACCAGCAATCAAAATATTACAGGAAAACTATACTACGAGTATAAAACATTCATCTATTTAAGTTTTATTGCTTACTCAAATATGTATTTATCTGGATAGATTTCTTGATCTTCAAATTTCAGTGAAAACATTCATTAATTTAATTAATAATAATAATAATTTAATTTAATTTTTCTTTAATGGTAGTTTTAATTTATTTTAACAGAAAGGAAGACAACCGAGTTATTATTTCATGAATAAATCAGACATTCAACAGTTGCAAGATGAAGAGGATATCATGAGACAGTGAATAACAATATATAACATAATTAGAACAGTATTAGTGCATTGCGTTTATATTAAAACTTTATATAGTCAGTATTTTTGAAGAGCGTTATTAAAATTAACAATTGTTGGCAGTGATGGTGTTTTCTTTTTTTGTGATTTTATTTGTAATTATAATTTTATTTTTCAAAATCGACCGTTTTGAACTTACTACTGTAATAATTACATCACTTACCACTACATCACTACATCACTTACCATAAAACTATGAAAACTTTTTATATTTTTAATCATTGAAAACAAAGGATGGTTTTTATTTGTAATATACATTCAAACTTTATTCTTTCCCAAACTTATAGATTTTTGATGATTTTTTTTTCTTCTTTGTGCAGATTTTTTTTGCGTAAATTATATTGTACAAAAGACTGGTTTTGAATTTCATTTACGATATAGTTATATATATATATATATATGTTTTAGCCACTCCTAAAGATGTGTACTAATTTAATTGTTTCAGATTAGATTGTTTTTCTTCATACTTTTAGAAGTATTTAAGAAGTATTCTGAAAATAATTTATTAGTCACTGTTTTATATACGTACGGGAACGGGGTTGAGTAAATTATTTTAGACTGAAAATGACATTAGTTATGTATATTTTATGGTAATAATGTAATTAGTGATGGTTCTGTGAGAGAATGGTGAAGGAAATTCAGGGATGGCTTAAGTAATGTGCGTAATGTGAAAGAAAGAAGGCAACATTCCATTATTAATAATGAACTTGTTGAAAAAATTGATCGTACCATTTGTGATAAACAGTGCTTCATAATTACTGAACTTAGTAAAACTTTTCCTCAAATTTCAAGTTTCTTTATGGAATTGTAACTAGTGTGCACAATGTATATAGAAACAACTAAGAGATGCCCACAAAACAAGAATGGAAAAACCATTGAGAGATATTATTTTAATTACATTAAAATAATTAGCGTTGGAGACATAACCCTTTAGCTGCTGTACTTATTTTTCATTTCTTTCAAACTTTTAAAAATAGTTTAACTTTTTCAAACTGTACTTTTTATATCACTTTTAGTTTTTATTTAGTTAATTAACTTTTCAATTGTATTTGTTAAATTAGAAATGTAGTAGAATAATTCTAAACCTTAGTTGATACTAAAAATGAAATATCACATACAAGAACAAAGTGTTCTGTTATTTAAGTTGGTAAAATATACATTTCTTAAATTTTGTTGTGGTTAATAATGGCATAAATGCACATGGTTTGTGCATAAATGCACAAATCATGCATAAGTCCCTCACCGAAGATAACAAGCTCAAACTTTCGAAAGATTTAAAAGTTTAATTTTTTTAAAAATAAGGAAAAGCTTATCAGTTCTAACTCGCTATGGTGAGTATGGTAGCTTTTGCAATAATAATAAAAAAATTAACTTGATATTTCACTCCATCATTACAAATCTAAACTGTAAAATAGGGAATTTATTATAATTTGATATCAAATTTTAGTGGTCATTTTTATTTATTAGACTTATTAAGGGTTTCAGTTTAAAGGATCCAAATTAAAAAAGAGAATTTGATGAAAAAGAAATGTTTATGTTGCAATGTTTTGGCATAATCCAATCCAAGAACATTAAAGTTTATGCTAATGTCAGCAAAGCTAAAAATGAGTATGTGCTGCTAAACAAACATGGTCACCAGTCATAAGCAGGCTGGGATAAGAATAGAAAAAGACCTGTTTTGGACTGCTAATATATTAAGAAATAACTTATAAAATAAATAAAATGAAAAAATGATGCAGCAGCCAAAAATATTTTGGTTGAATTACTTCATATGGATTGAATTATCATTCTAATTTGTCTTAACAGTATTTCTGACTGAAAATACTACTTACTTCTGCATCAACTGGATCTTCATGATACAAGGGTTATTTTTTTCAAGGTCTGATCGGTCGCGAAATAAAAACCCGTGATTCATCCAAAGATCGGATTAATCTTTGCGCATATGTGTTGCACAGAATCTTTAGTATGGCCTTCAATCACACCGCGTCACTTTGTTTGGTTCTGAACACGCAACTAGCACGTAAACATGTCTACAACAATAGCATCTCCCACCAAGTGTGAAGTGCGTGAAGTAATTCAATTTCTTCCGGCTGAGTGGTGTAATGCGGCTGAAATTCATCGATGAATAGGTAAAGTATACGGTGAAACTTCAATGAATGACAGCAAAGTGCGACAATGGTGCAGGAACTTTAAAGCAGGATGTACAGATATTCATGATGCAGGTGGTCAGGGAAGGAAGCGATTGTCAACTGATGATTTCATTGAGCCAGTGGATGAGGCAATTCGGGAAAATCATTGGTTCACAATTTCTGTATTGAGTGATTTGTTTCCTGAAATTTCAAGGTCAGCTCTCTACACCATTGTGAGTGAGAGACTTCAGTATGCAAACTGTATGCAAGATGGGTTCCCAAGATGCTGTCCGACCATCACAAAACAATGAGAATGGAGGCCACCCTAACCTTTCTCCAGCGCTACCACAATGAAGAAGAAGATTTTTTGAACAAAATTGTCACAGGAGATAAGACACGGGTCAATTTTGAAACTGAAGAAACAAAAGAACAATCCAAACAGTGGATGCATTTTCATTCTCCCAGTAAACCAAAGAAGTTCAAGCGAACCTTCTCCAACAGAAAGTGTATGGCTACTATGTTCTGGGACCGGAATGGAGTTCTCTTGGTGGAATTCATGGAATGTGGCATGACCATCACTGCAGCCTCATACTGCGTGACTCTTCAACATCTACAAAGGGCAATTCAGAATAAGCAGAGAGGAATGTTGTCATCAGGCATTATCTTTCTCCAAGACAATGCTCGGCCGCACACTGCAGCTGCAACAAAGAAGCTCCTGCAGCGTTTTCGTTGGAAAGTGTTTGATCACCCACCATACAGCCCGGACTTGGCTCCATCCAATTTTCACCTCTTTGCTCACATGAAACGCTGGCTAGGAGGACAACATTTTGGCACAGGCATTGAACTGCAGACCAGCGTAGAAACATGGCTGAAAACACAGGCGATTCTGTTCTATGATGAGGGTATTTGAAAGTTGGTACCACGCTACGACAAATGTCTAAATCAGAGTGGCGACTATGTAGAGAAATAGCGTAACTATGTAAGTACTTGTTACGAATAAAAAATTGTTTATTTTCACTGTGGTTTTAATTTCGTGACCGATTAGACCTTGAAAAACCTTTGTATATTGATAATAATGGAAAACAAACAGAACTCATTTTTATAGTTACAATATCCTAAAACAGTAATATCCCTGCGAAGTCAATAACAAAACTACTTGTTTTATAAATTTAAAAAAATGGTATTTATATAACAATCATTTTATCGTGACTTAATATACTTTTAGTTATATTTTACATTTCGCTCATTTTTTTCTCAGTTGACTCCCCATCCCAAAGCCTGTGTTATGAAGCTTCATTTCAAAAAATTATTTTTGTTTAAAATAATAAGCAATGAAATAACAAGCTTAAATCATTTTACGTGAATAATATATCTAAATTGTTATTAGTCTGTTATAATAAGTTATAACAGCCTGTTTTACAATACTGAAAAGATATCAATACTTTTTACTCTTTAATGAAAGAGTCACAATTTTATAAATTAAAACTATGTGTTGATTTACAACCATGAAATATTTATAATGAAAGTACCTTTTTAAAAATATTATAACTGGTAATTTTGTTTTTTTGAAGAGAAAAAAATTGTAAATTATCTTGTGTTAAAGGGAAAATGTAAAAACAAATAAATTGTATCATTAAATAACTCAGTAACTCTGAATATAATTTTCCTAGATGCTTTTGGCATAAATAAAAAAATCTTATTTTAAAATAAATAAATATGTTTTGCAAACAAAATTTTTCATGGTAAATAATATTATAAGGAGGATTGGATCAGGAGATGACAGTAGACAACTATAAATAAAGCTATATAAAAAATATATATTAAAAATAACTTTATTAATAGTTACCAAAGAAATCAGAAATGAAATTTTTTGGATATGTACAATTTTTATCAAATAAAAATTATTTGTTAAACAATACACATGTTTAGTAATTAAATAATAAAATTTAAATACATAAAAACAATGGAACCCGTACAGGAGTTGAAGGGAATCTTAAACAGAAAATAAAAGCAATCTTGCAAAATAAAATTGTTAGGTTTCAGATTAGCCTAACAAAATTTAACAATTTGCATTATCACCTAAAATTCCATATTCTAGTTAAGTATGAACTTAACATTTTAACAACTTTAATCATTTGATAATAATTAATTTAAAAGCAAATTTTTAAAAATTCATTTTATTTATTAAAATATAAAAATATATTAAAAAACCTATGTAGTACAAAAATTGTACATTAATTTTAAGCCAATCATTTTTGGATTGATCACCAAAAACTTGTGTTATAAATAAATTTTGTCTTGTAATGATACAAAATACTAGTCTGTATCATAGCATTTTACTCTGGACAGAGAATTTATTAAACAGTTGACATTTCAATGGCAAATTGGGTCTGAAATTAACTCTTTTGAATGACTGATACTTGTTTATTACAAAATTATTTTATTCATACTTTTCAAAGTTATTTTGTGATCATAAATGCAATATGAATATAAAAGGAACAAGGACACATAATCGTAGAAATGACACCGCCCTAAGTAATTATTACAAATGATTTATAGCAATGTAAATTAAGATCAGAAAGTACATGTTTAGTTACAATTACAGGAGATAAAATATGTAACAAAGGGAAGATGTACTGAAAGTAACATTATTAAGTAGCAAAAATATAGATTTCAGTTAAAAAATCTTTTATAAAGATAAGTAAATGCTAACAACCAGCCTTAAATATGAACGGCTATTACTAAAGCTGTTCTGTTCATGCAGAATGTATGATAAACACTTTGTATCCTAAACATTTGTGATATGCATGGTCCATGTATCCTAAAGTGGCTCAGTAAAAGTAGAACTAGGCGCAGGGTTCATACTTCTGCGAACTTGTTTAGCTAGTTCAGAGGGCAACGATGTAGGACGTTCAAGATATCCAGGACAAGGCCTACAGCGAAGGCAAAAGCTGAGAAAAGAATAACCGATGTAAATGTCTACCAAGGCATTTACATCAGTGGCATCCCAACGAGGCCTGGCTTATTACTACGAGGTGTAAAAAGTTAGAGGGCGAAAGATGATTCCCGTTAAAGCTCATCATGGCTAAGAACTGGGAGGGTGGTGTGGTGACTGAAAGTATCACAAGACAGCTGTCTTCCCCTATGAGGTTGGGATGGTCCCTGCATCCATATGAAGCTGGTGTAGCCGAATGGATTAAGGTGACAGTCGCCTTAATCCTCAAATCCAGTAATACAACAGTTTCCAATTTTCAATGGTATTACTTAGTAACATTATGACCTCATAGGCGAAGACATGTAATGATTCCGGTTACCACGTCACCCCCTCTGTACCTAGCCCAGATGGGCTTTACCTCAGGTATCTTCAAAACCTCAGGCAAAAGACATCTCTCAACCTTGTTCTTGCCTCATCTCGATTCCCCCCCCGAGGGGGAAGATCCCGCCTCGTAGCGTGTCAGGTCGCTACACCACCCCTTCCGTTCCTAGCCAAGAGTGGCTTAATCGGAGGACATCTTCTCGCCCTCAAACTGATCACATTCCACAGTGTTCAGTCCGGCCTCGTGAGATGCCACCGATGTAGATGCCCCGAGGGACATCTACATCGGTAAGTTAACCCCGATAACAGATTTTAATTCTGCCTTCTGAAGAAGACATCCGACACTTAATGCTACGACGTTGCTCTCAGGAACTAAGCTATAAACCTACTCGCGGAAGATCGAAGACCCTGCGCTTAGTTCTAACAATTTAATGAGCCAATTTCGTGAATGTCTCGAATTCGAGGCAATATAACAACTTCCCCACTAAAAGTGTTGATCGCAACGAAATTTAGACCTAGTTCCCTTAATGAACCCAGCTAACGTTTATAACTCATACATAAGTGAAAAGATTAAACGGACTCCGGTCTGGTCTACCCGGGAAAGGAGAATGAACGCCTACTCCCGCTCAGCTCCATCGCGGAGTCCCGCGTGACATTCACCTTCATCCATTAACCGCCGTCAAAATGCCGCTGCATGCCACCTAAACGGTATGCAGCCACGTCCCGCCGACAGTGTCGTATGCTCATACAAATGCCCCCGTCGAAGCGCGACCGCACCCACCCGGGACAAGGAATTCCATGCCCGTTGGCAGCGGCCGCAACTCCGCCAACGGCTTAACAAATCAATTGACACCTTTTATAACTAACCGTGACTCGTTGCCGAAGCGCCTACCTTCGGTCAATCAAACTGCCCAGGCGGACCCTAGCCACCCGGGTTCCTACTCTACTAAATCCCTTCGGCCGTCCTGCATTGGGCGAGGAATTTTAGGAAGCCAGCCACAATCGTCCACTCACTGCGAGTCCTCCAGTTAACTCGCAGATCCAAAAAGGCGTCTGCTCTCTCAAGTTCCCTACCAACTCTGGTACCGCGGACAGATGTATAGGACATGGCCCACCGTGTTGTCATCGACCCTACACAAGCCGGAATTAACCAACCTAAACCTCGCTAGACTGTCCCTAAAGGCATCATGTCCCGACAGGAAATTGAGTAGTATACTGATTGGGGAAACCCAGCTAATAGCACGCAATTCCCTAACATTTGGAAAGATACCATACGTATATCGACCAGTAGAAGATTCATTCCACCTAGCTTGCCAAGAGTCAAAACCTTGGTCTTCAATTTCCCGCATAGGCCGTGATGTAAGAAGGCCTTCCTTCTTAGAGATGTACCGCTGGCTACGCTCTGTAGCTAAAATATCCACTGCCTTCATGCTGGCGATCACAGTAACGGCCTCTCGCGAAACAATCCTGTAACCGTTGACAACAGCTTACAACAGAAGACGCTGGGCTCGTAACAGAATGTCCATATAACTCTAAAATTGCAAACGATGAGCCCAGACGGGCGCAGCGTATAACATAATGGCCTCACAGACACCTTTGTAGAGAATACGCATGGTACGATAATTCAACCCCCAATCGGGATGGATCACTCTACGGGCGCCGAAGAAGGCATCAATAGCCTTCTTCGCCACAAACTGGAGGTGCTCCTTGAAGAGAAGCCTCTCATCAAGGATAACACCTAGCTACTTCTGAACGTTGACATACCTAATTGTAAGGCCGTCCATCACAACCCGCGGATAGCTGGTTGCGGCTAGTCGGCGCTTCAAAAACATCATAGTGGTTTTCTCCGCACTGAAAACCACCTTATGCTGAAGACTCCACAACCTTAGCACCTTACATGCTTGTGTCGCTCTGAGCTCGATCTCGGCACGCGAATTCCCCTCGACCTGCAGGACCCCATCGTCGGCATAAGCCACGATACGACAGCCGCCAGGCATTCGCAATCACATGAGAGAATTGAACTCAACGACCCAAACGAGTGAACCTAGAACACTGCCCTGTGGACAACTTTTAGACAGGGTCTTTCCTACCTCAGAACTGCTGTCACGAAGAACGACAGTTCTATTGAGAGTTCTAATCTCGTCTCGCGTGCAACTGCAACAACGCTGAGGACCACCACAAGTTATTGAACACCCCGAATATGTCCAAGAAGACACCGAGTACATACTTTCAGTCGCTGCCTGAAGCCAAATCCATAACGCTAATTATCGCATCCTCTGTGCCCTTACCAGGACGGAACCCATACTGATCGTCCATCACCATATGGTTAGAAGTTAACTTACTATTGATGCGGAGGTACAGGACCTTCCCGAAAACCTTACCTACTACGGGCAAGAGCGTCAGAGGACGGTATGAGGAACTGACAGTGGGCTCCTTGTCGCCACCCTTGAAAAGCATCTTCAAAACACCTCGTTTCCAACACGTTTGGAAGTGCCCAGCAAACAGCAACCTATTGAAAACCCTAGTCAATACACCAAGAATGACAGGCAGAGTGCGAACAAGGAGTTCCTCCGTGATACCATCATATCCAAGGGCTTTGTTCCTAGCCAGGCTGCAAATTGCTTGGCGGACCTCTGCTTTGTTCGTGCCTCAGTCAGGATGCCACCAATGCAAATGCCAGTTGCAACATTTCCATTGGTGTACTACTAATTATTCAATGTTATCCATACAAAAAGAAACCTGTCAAGTCTTAAACAAGACTGGACTGTTTGAGCTGATAATAAAACGAACTACACTACAAGCATCCTTCGACCAGCAGAGACCTGTCATCAGCATAAGCCATCATGCAACACCCACTGGGCAACCTCTGCCGCAGAATAGAATCAAACTCTACCATCCATAACAGAGAACCCAACACACTGCCCTGGGAGGGCAATTCTTAGACAGGGTCTTACTAACCTCATGGCTGCCTTCGCGAAGCAGCACATCTCGATAACTGAAATAACTTTGCAGAACTTACAACTCATTTTCAGTACATCCCCTTCTTTTTAACTGATAAATGGCAGAGGGCCACCACAGGTTATTAAAGATTCCAGATTGGGTATCTAAATAGATACCCAATATATATTCCGCCTTGCTGGCTGACACTACACTCATAACATAACCTTGAGTATAGCACTATCGGTACCCTTACCAGGATGAAAGCCATACTGATTGGTCCATTAATAAATATTGCGAGGTCAATCTTTCATTCACACAAAGATACAGAACCTAATAACTAACTTCATAGTCATGTGAATGATGCTTGTTAAGATTTTTCTTGGTAAACCCCAAACCAAATTACAAAATTAATAGATAATTCACGGATGAGTTCCAAAATCTTGTCCACATTTTTCAGTATTTTACTGGTGGTAGTTCACTACCCTGAGTGATAATTTTCTTTAACTGATATTATCTATATTTTATATATATATATATATATATATATATATATATATATATATATATATAAGTTGTTTCAGTGATTATTTTGATGATAATGATGTTATAAAAAAACCAAAAAGTAACAACTGTCTCTATTTAGTAAGCCAAAATTTTTTTCTCTTTACTTTTTGAAATTTTACTTTTCTTGATATATGCGATTTCTGAGCTGTACAACTTTCAGTAAATTATTCTATAAAAATCTAATTAATATACAATAAAATCTGGAATACTACTTTTTTATTGTAACAATTATTTGTTTGCAGAAATAGGTGTTTTGTGATTGAATTAATTATATGAAACTCAACTGTCTACAGCAAATTAAGCAGTTATCATATAGTAGTATTAACAAACATACTACATACATGTAATAAACTATTTAAACTACTTAGTAGTGTAGTTTATTACATGGCTATTTGCTTTTGTTAATGTAGATGTTAGAATTATCATCAGTCATCCAAAATAACAAAATATTGGATGTTTTCACATTTAGTTAATATTTTTATACAGCGATGTTTGCAGTCTATTATAATGTATTATTCTTTCAGAAAATAAACATTTTGTATACAGCAAAAATTATTTGATTAAAAGTATTTTCTTTGCTGTTTTGAACCAAACATAAAGTATATGAGTAAGTGCAACAATAAATGTATTTGTATATTGTGATATTATATAGTGATTAAATTTTCATTTAGTTTCTACTGAATATTAAATTTCCATAATGAAATTGTGCAAAATAAATCAAAGTGTATCTAATATTGTTATTCTTTATCCACATTCCATATGTATTATGTGTATCTGTATGTACAGAGTAAGTCAAAATTATTATTTATTTACAATGAAATATCACAATCTGTAAGCAAACAGGTTACCCGAAAATGTATCTTCTTAAGGTGTTAAGGTGTTCTTTTTATAAGCTTTTATTTAACTTGCTTTAGTTATAATTAAATCTTGCAACTGCTATATCTTTTGATCTATCGTATGAAAATCAATGAAATTTGGTACACGTATGTAACTTCAAAGACAATACAATACTACGGTGTTAGAATTTGGATATCACACCCCCCCCCCCCCCCCACCAAGCACTAACCCCATTCATGCATGTTGCTGAAAACTTTTATTTCACATGAACTATTGTTTGAAAATCAATGAAATTTAATCACTACAATTTGTATGTAACTTCGATGACAATACAATGCTACATGTCGACGGCATTTTGATATGACCCACCCCCACCTACCCACATGATACCTCTACGCTAAATTCATGCATGTTGCTTAAAATTTTTATTTCTCATCAATTATCGTATGAAAATCAATGAAATTTGTTACACGTATGTAACTTTGATATGTAAAAATAAATATTTTTAATTTTTTTTTTTAATTTTAATAAACAAACAATAATATTCAGATATAAATATTATTAAGAATATTTTTTTTGGATGTAAAAAGTTTATTGTTCATTAAGACTAAAAAGTAAAAAAATACAAAAAAAATTACAAAAATATATTTGATTACGTATAAAAAATTATTTTTTAAAAAAGCTTTTATTTAACTAATATTAATATTAACGTTAATAAAAAAAGGAATCAAATTAGAAAAAAACCCTCTAAAAAGTAAAAAATAAGAATTAAATCAAATTGAGAATTTTAAACAAAAAAAAAAAAAAAATATATTAACAATTATAAAAATGCACTGAAAAGTAAAAAATAAATAAATGTAATAATTATTAAATTTTAAAATTAAAAGTAATGAAAATATTTAGTTAAATAAAAGCGTGGCGCAACTTACTTATCTTATTAACATACTTATCTTTTCGAATAAGTATTTATAGACATTAGCTGTATTTTAAAATATATTTTTTGTTTAACGAGGTTGTTTAGTATATGTATATACTTATATTTATCTGTAATAAAATAACTCAAGTTTTAATTCTTTGATGGTTCAAATTTGCACCGAGATGACCTTTAAGGGTTAATAAGATTAAAAATAAAAATTAAATTTAGAAATCTTGCACAAGTTATTAAATTTTGACAGTAATCTTAAAAATTATTAATAATATCATTATTATAATTGTAATTGTAATTATGAATTCGTTAAATAAAAATTCATAATTAATTAAAATGAAAATTTTAGCGGAAAGAATGCATTCAATTTGGTTTAGATTACAACCAGAATTCAAAGATGAACTTCAACTATATGAGAACAGATACAAAGAAAGCGAGTGGGTCCATTTTCCCAGATTGATACTTGTAGCTAGTCAGTCTCAACTGAAGAGGTTCCAGCAGACCTTTCTAACTACTCGTGTCGTTATTGAAAATGAAAATTAATTGTAAAAATAAATGTTGTGTGGTTTTAAATAAATTATAAAAACTGTGCCACGCTATTATTTAACTAAATATTTTCATTACCTTTAATTTTAAAATTTAATAATTATTGCAATTATTTATTTTTTACTTTTCAGTGCATTTTTATATTTGTTAATAAATTATTATTTTTTTTTTAAATTCTCAATTTAATTTAATTCTTATTTTTGTATGTTTTAGAGGGTTTCTACTTATTTGTTTCCTTTTTTATTAATATTAATATTAGTTAAATAAAAGTTTTTTTTAAATAATTTTTTATATGTAATCAAATATATTTTTGTAATTTTTTTATTTTATACTGTTTAAGGATGTATTAAGAAATATAAAAATATTTTATAATTGTTAATTGGCTGATTAAATATAAACCAGTTGCAGTAATTAACATGTTGCATGTGTATCAGTCATACAAACCACTTTTACTAAGGTTATAATATCAGATAATAAGTGAATAGCAACAAAGGTAATATTGCAATTAATAAAGTAGTTGCAATGACGAACTTGGAGAAATTAATTAACATGAATTAGGCCTTAGCACTAAGTAAGGACTCATTCATTTTGAGAAATCATTGCTATTCATTAAATATTATCATGGTACTTATTAATTCAGTTATTTCTAGAACACATAGTTTTTTAAATTATTAGCTCATATCTCATATAGGAAAATTGGAAAAAAGAATACTTGGACTATTCCAAAATATGCTGCTCTAACATTTTTAATTGGCTGATTAAATATAAACCAGTTGCAGTAATTAACATGTTGCATGTGTATCAGTAGTCAACAATCTTTAATCTTTGCTTACTCCATATCTTTCTTTTCTTTTTCCTGTTTAGCCTCCGGTAGCTGTCGTTCAGTTAATACTTCAGAGGATGAATGAGGTTGATATGTATGAGTGTAAATGAAGTGTAGTCTTGTACATTCTCAGTTTGACTATTCCTGAGATGTATGCTTACCCCATATCTGTCATTTATTCTGTTTACTGTTACTGGCTGCTAGACAGCCAGTCTACTGGCTGGAGACAGTTTCTGTCCCTGTTTCTATCCCACAGCCTCAGCGTAAACTTTAGGCTGAGGTTTTAAAAGAGAAATGCGAAGCTAGTCTGTCCTGACAGCAGCCAGAAGTGGTGTTTGTCAATATGAAAGAAGGGACATCTAGTAAAACTAGTAAAGAGATGAAGGACTACTTTCAGATACTCCTTCGCAGTAAGAAAAGATTCAATGTTAGAAAACATATGTAAGTATTATTTTATCAAAAATTGTCAGAGAAAAACTGTACAAAGAAAACTTAATTTTTTCCAAGCAGTATTAAAAAAGCAGTTGAGGCATTTTTCTTAGTGAGCTTAAGAATAATAAAGTGGAGAAACGCTCATACAACCTGTGAAGAGCTGTTGTTAACTGTTATGAAAGATACGATGACTATACGTTGGGTCAATTGTTAGCTAAGTATGATACCGTGTACTGCAGAATTGAAAGCATGACATTAAACGTAAAAAAAATTATTAGCTCAAGTCAAAAATAGTGACTTTTTCGCTATACGAGGTGCTACCAAAAAGTTCGGGGAATTTGAATTTCACGCGCGAACAATTGCTGGTATTACTGGCTAACAGTATTCTTTGAGAATCAGTGTTCCAACAATTGTGACAGTGAGAGGCTGCATTGTTGACTTTCGTGCGGTTGTGTAATTGTGTTTTACTGCTTCGGCGAAGTTCTAAATGGCAGATTTTGAACAGCAAAGAACCTGCATCAAATTTTGCTTCATGCTTAAAAAACTGGTGCAGAAACCCATAGCATGCTTGTGGAAGCATTTGGTGACAATGCTAAGAGTAAAAGTAAAACTTTTTTGTGGTACAAACGATTCTAAGATGGACGAACGACAGTCGATGACGATGAGCGTTCAGGAAGACCATCAACAAGCGCAACACCGGAAAACATGGCGAAAGTGCGAGAGGCTATTGTTGCAGATCGTAGACAAACAATCCATGATGTTTGTGCAATCGTACAAATGTCATATGGGTCCGTGCAACGCATCTTGTCGGACAATTTGAACATGAGACGCATTGCTGCAAAATTCGTACCGAAACTGTTGACAGCCACCAGAAACAAAATTGCGTAGTTGTCTGTAGTGAATTGAAAAATACATCCAAAAAATTCCCCACCTACCCTATTCGCCTGACCTTGCCCAGTGCGACTTTTTTCTCTTTCCGAAAATAAAATTTCGATTGAAAGGCCGTCGTTTTAACACAATTGAAGAGATTCAGGAAGAAACGCAGAACGTGCTTCGATCACTTACACCTGCAGACTTCCAGGGATGCATGGAATCATGGGAAAAACGCTGGGATCACTGTATCAATGCCCAAAGGGATTACTTTGAAGGAGACAGTGAAAATTATAAGTTATGGTAACCTATTTTATTTTTATGGTAATATTCCCCTAACTTTTGGGTAGCACCTCGTACGATGAGAGATAGATATAAGAAATTATGCTTAACATATGGTGATGTGGTCTGCAGAAATAATTTTCAGTAACTTTATTTTTACCATTTTATTCTGAATCAGATTAACTACAAGTTTTGTTTAAGATTTTTTATGTTTATTACTCATTTAAGAAAGTTATTTTACGCCAAACATAAAATAGTATGTTTTTCAACCCCCAGTCTAATGTTTTTTACGCCAGATTAATTAAAAAAAATCTGTCAACAATGCAATTCTGAAACCTATTTATTTTTTTTCAAAATCTACGTCAAATTTAATACAATCCACTAAATTTATCCGTTAATTTGGATCACAAGAATTACAGTCGGGCTTAATTTTACGAAAGCGCAAAAATCAGGGAAAAAACTTTCGCCTGCTGACACTCGCTAACGAAACGTTTCCAAACCTATGCTTACATAAACTTTCTTCTTTATTTTTACCAATAAAACCTGGAAGTTTGTTACATTCTTCCTGAATAACTTTGTTATACATTTTTTTATACAGTGAAATCGAAATCCGTCTGTTGGTATCAATGTTTAAGGACCTGTTTTTATTCGGGTTCAGGTGACGCCGTCTGTTTGTGGTAATTGTGTGTATAATAATTATAATATATTTATACTACTGATTTAAAGATTTATACTACTGATTGTAAGTTTTATTATTGTATTAAAATAATTCAATGTATGGTTTTCTGTGTTTTTGTTTTATAACAGCTTCTTGTTCCGGAAATTTTGTGTGTAGCCCAGTATTTTTAATTTCAGTTTTGCTATTTATCTGTAGCATTAATTAATACGGATTTATTATTTTTTTAAATAATCTCTATTGAATACTTGTAATCTTTATTATTTGTTGTATTTCTTTTATTGGATGATTCCTTCTTAAGTCTTCGTTTGATCATAGAAAGAGGTTAGATTGTAATCTCTGATAAACAGGTCGAAGTATTGTTTCAAATCTTAAAAATTAAATCCGAAATTTGTGTTCGTTGGATGCTCATCGAATTGAGTTACCGATGCAAGCAATTTTAAAATGAAATGCAATTTTAGTTTCATTTCTTTTTTAAACTTAATAATTTCCTTTTTTTAGATATTTAATTTTATTGACTTTTTCTTAGAAGTATAACTCAACGTTAATCAGAACTATTTTTGTTTGAATTCTTTTAAAAATGTTATAAGATATTCACCAATTTTTAATAAATAATTTGGAGAAATATTGTATATGTAGGTACTGATAATCATGTAAAAAGAATTGAAACGATTGGTTTTAATTTTTTTTTCACCAGAATTGTAACAATTTTTTTGTGTATTATACTTTCTTTTAATGATAACCAAATTTGAATAATGATTTCTTAATATTTGTAAAAAATTTATTTTCCTTGTTTTGAAATGTCCATTGTATAAAACTACGATAAGGTGTGGTTAGTAAATATAGGTAATAAGTTTAGAGTAGGTAATGTAATGTTTATATTAATTGAAATTATAAAATTACATTGTATTTTAATACATGATCTTATTATATAAAGAATACTTTATTATTATGATGAAAAATGTATTCTGCAATTAGTCATGTTAAAAGTGATTAAAGGGAATATCAGTATGAAGTATCAATGTGCGACTTGCACATTGATCTTTTCAAATGAATAATTATTTATTTTATTTCCATCTATACTTAGTAGTATGTTAGGAATGATTTCCATGGATAAAAAAGGGTCGTGTTCTGTTTTCCTCTTCCCAGACTGTCGAAAGCCATTACTCCATGATTTATATTGCATTTATTGCTGCATATATTAGAGGCTGTATTAAAAAAATTAATAACTGAAAAAAAGAACATTCGTAAGATCATTTAATAAATAATTTATATATTTATTAATTTAATGGCATTATTTTTCAACTAAATTAAGCTCCATTGGGTTGATCTAGTGGTGAACTTGTTGCAAATCAGCTGATTTCAAAGTCGAGAGCTCTAAGGCTCAAATCTTAGGAAAGGCAGTTACTGCCTTACTACTAGAACATGGACACCAGTGTTCTTTGGTGGTTGGGTGTTAATTAACCACACATCTCTGGAATGGTCAACCTGAGACTGTATAAGACTACACTTCATTTACATTCATACATATCATTCTCTGAAGTAATATCTTATGTTGGTTCTGTATGCTAAACAGAAAAAGAGACTAAATTAAGTTTAAGGTGATAGTTTTGTTAAATGTGCAAATATTTAACATTATTTACGGAGTAAATAATTTGGGGTACTTACGTATTAATGCCACTGCAGCTACAGCTGCTGTTTAGGTTATGTTGACTTCGTGTACTGACAAATCATACGTATATCAAAATAACCTAACTAAATATAACCTATGCTCGCTAACCTCTTATGTATTAACACCAGCGCAGCTACAGCTATTTAAAAACAAAGTAGTCAATCGGATTTTGGTGGATTAACATTAATTGGATTTCACTGCTATAACATTAAGGTTATTAATAAGTTGTATATATTATGCATATTTTATGTTAATTATAAGAGGTTAGCGAGCGTAGGTTATATTTAGTTAGGTTATTTTGAAATAAGTATGATTTGTCAGTACACGAAGTTAACATATAGGTACGAAGTCAACATAACCTAAACAGCAGCTGTAGCTGCGGTGGGGTTAATACGTAAGTACCTATTTTGGTTTAAGTGAACTTTAATTGAATTTAGGTAGGTTTACAAGTTTACAAGGTTATGTTGATTTACAAGTAATTTATAAATTTGATAGAAACTTACCTTCATTTATCTGAAGCAGAAAGACTTATGCCCAACTTGACTTTAAACATTTCTAACCCTTTTTTTAACTAAATTTAACTGAAACCATATTATTTAGTCAGTAAATAATGTAAAGTACAAAGAAACAAATTTTGGGTGTTGTTACTGTCTATCTTATGAGGGACATAACTTGGGTGAATGTTCTGATGAATAATTTCAGTTGTAATGAATAACTTAGACCTATATAAATTCTAAATTTCGCAGAGGTGAGACCATTACTGTATATAATTAACCAATTCTTTTATTTAGGAATACATATAAAATTATGTGGACTAAAGAAAACATTTTTGGTTTTCCAAATTAAATTAATTTATATTTTTTATACCCATTTTGTACTTTAGTTTTTAGATAAGCATTTAGTTTAATGATTTGAAGTTTTTTTAAATTTTTCACCAATTTAAAAAATTGAAGATATTCCTGAATCCAGAATAATTTAAATCCTAAATTCAGTGTTAGAAATTATACATATATATGAGGAGTTTTCAGGACAATCTGTGACTATTAATTTTTAATAAATGTACACACTTATGATAGTAAAAGATACTTTTATTACTTGATGTAATCCTCTGCTACATTTATACCAGTGTTTCACTAGTGTCTCGATATCCACAATGTAGAATGATTTGGCATATCGTTGAAACCAAGATAGGACTGACTGTTTCACCACATCGTTGCTACTAAAATGCTGGTCTTCCAGGAATAATTTCAAGGGCCCGAACAGGTGAAAATCACTGGGAGCATGGTCTGGACTGTACAGGGGATGTGACAATAACTCCCAGCCAAGATCTTATAGCATGCACGTCATGCGGTGGGCTGTATGCAGTAATTTTTAAATGATCTGAGATGTTCATTAAATCTATGTTTAAAGGACCTATTCGTTTTACCAATATATATATATTTTTGCAAATGATGCGTTTTATTTTATAAATACCGGAAGAATGTATTTATTTTTTACTTTTTTAATCTAAATATAAGCCTGTTTATAAACCTGTTAATCACATAATAAAACATTTAAAATATAATAATAATAAAAAAGCAAAAAATAAATATGATTCTTCTGGTATTTATAAAATAAAATTCATCAATTGTAAAAAGATATATAATTGTAAAATGAATACGTCCTTTAAAGGTAGATTTAATGAACATTTTAGATCATTTAAAAATAAAAAAATAGGTTTCTCAAATATAGCTGACCATTTAATAAATAATAATCATAATATAACTAATTTAGAAATAAACGAAAGAATATATATTGAACATGAAAATAGTAATAAAAAATTGGAAATTTTAGAAAAATGATATATATATATATATATATATATATATATATATATACTAGCTCCCAGTCGCAGCTTCGCTCGTGCTATATGGTTACTTGCATTTCTCGTGGTGGTCAATCTTTTTATTTTATATTTATTAGTCAAGTAACCGGAGGCAGGTGCAGTCAGTTACACATACAGTAACGGTGGCATATCGCATTTCCCGTTGCTCAATTGTTTCAGTCAAACAGGATTGGGCTGTGTGTATTTGGTCGCTTTCCAATTTGACTGTCTATCGTCTTCAGTCTGCCACAGGAACAGTTTTCAACATACGTGTTTGTTTTTGTATTTTTCCCGATTGAAGAATGTCTTTTAGGCATTGTATGATGTTTTGAAAAAAGATCAATTCAAAAAAATTTTAACTAAAAATTAAATTTTTCTTGAAAATCAAAGTCATTTTGAAAATTAAGTTTTAAGGAAGAAATAAAGTGTTTTAAATTTCGTTGTAACATTTTGTTATGTCGGAGATCCAAAAAAATTAGCAGCCTGTGTTCACCATAGGGCTTCAAAGTGTAGTTGTGCAAACTTTTAGACAAATCTGTCCGATAGATTTCGAGAAGTTGGAACAGACAGACAAACAAACATTGATTTTTATATATGTATATATATATATATATATATATATATATATATATATATAAAAGTGAATTCAGCCTTATAAATCTGCAAACAGAATTTAATGGGGACATTCTAATTAAAATTATTTAAGTTGGCATACAAAATTAAGATATTGATAAATGAATAGTTATTGCAATACTTTTTCATTCTCTTACTGAACAAATATTTGTTCTGAATTTTTAAAATGTTTTTAAATTTTATTAATGAAAATTTTTACAAAATAAAAAGTAAAATGATAAATTTTAATGTGTAAATGTAAACAGATGAAGAATTAGTAAAAATATCACTAAAAATGAACTTCGGCGCGAGAAAATTTGGAACATAAAAAAGTAAAGGTAAGATTGTTCTCTAATTCTGTTTCTTTGCCGAGACTAAAAATATATATATAGTTATTTAATGTACAGAGGAAAAAGAAAAAAAGGATGAATTGTAAAAAATTTAATCTAAATAAATTAATGATGTATTTACAATGGACATTTATTTAACATATTTTTTCTTCTCCAGGTAATGAGTGCACAAGTATGTAAAACATTTGATGAAAATTCATCGTGTTTTAATATTCAAGTAAAGACAGAATTGAATGAAGTTGAGCAGACTGAATGCTTGTTTCTGGAACCAGATAAAATAAAAGATGATGTAAGTTTTTTTTTAATATGTTGATTATTTCTTTCTCTGACCATTATTACGATAATCTTTTGTAATTTTGAAATTATTAATATATCAAAATTTTGTTTTAATATAAATTATCTCCTGGTAACATTACTACTTTTAGAAACTGGTCGTTATCCATGTCTAAATGACGCTGAGAAGATATTTCTACTGCTGTAGGCAGTAGTATGTAATTACTTATGGCATCATGAGAATAGTAAATAAATCTTAAAGGCTTTTCATATTCTTAACCTACGTCTTACTTGTGCATTATTAAGGTATAGTGGAAGATTGAGTGAATGGATGTACTTTCAATTTAAATTCAATAACTTGATTGATTGAGTTCCATGAAATTCCGTGGCTTGAAAGAAATTTAACTCCCTCAAATATTTTTTTTTTTTTGTTTATTTCCATGTCTTGTTGCCTTTTAAGAAGTTTTGTACAAACATCTGTTTGCTCGTTTTGTTTATCACTGCGTATTTGTATGAAATTCTTGTTTATATTAATTTTATATGTCAATATATAATTATTAGCGCGCAAATTTGTAAATCAATTTAAATCAATTTGTTTGTGGAAATAAAAAGCAAAAGATATTCTGATAAAACAAAAAAAACATAATGCAATTTAAAATTAGTCAATAAAATGAAAAAAGTTGATCCACAAGCGAAAAGAAAGTTATGAAAAAGTTCACTTCTTTGTTGATGTGATTCTGAAAAAATGAAAGGTGATAAATGAATCAAGAAAAATGGCAGCTGGTGTTGATAAAATGTCAATTTTATAGTGTTTTTATTTGCTTCTTTTGCTGATAGACCAAGAGATATATCAATATAGAATGGATAACATGGAAGCATTTGCTGACATTATCAAAGAGGTATGTATAAAAGCTAAATAAAGAAACTAATTCTAGGTTACTTCAGAGCTATTTTTTTACAAATATATTTTTACTTTCCTGGCGAATATAGCTAGGACAACTATATATTTAAGGGAGAAGTTTGGTGATCATGTCAAAAATTGGTTATTTGTTTATTTTTAAATATTTACATTTTCCAACTAGTTCATGTGGACCAAACACACACACACATATATATATATATATATATATATATATATATATATGTATATTTTTTTTGACATGATCACCATACTTATATGTATGTGTATGGGGGGTCGTACTGCTTTAGGCCTTAGTATGTTTGACCCTGCACAGCCACTTAGTTTTTTATTTGATGACTTCATCGCAAATTTTATCCGTATTATCCAGCTAGCTGTAATATTTGCTCTTCATTTTTGTTGATATTTTTCGACTAACAATTTATTAAAATTGATTTGTTGCTGTAATAATTCAATGACCCTTTTTTTCGGTCTTACACTGCAAATGAGCAACGTTTGACATAAGAACTATTGCATCATAATGTTGCTAATATATGTCCAATTATGTACTCATGAGATTTTAATACATCAGGTTTTGTTTGAACAGTTTACATACAATTTGTTTTTTTTTTAAACACAATTTTTGGTTTTTTAGTATACAAGGATTTTGGTGGAATTATTTCTCCTAGAGATTGTTCCAATATAGTTTAAGTTTTACTTTTTCCATTCTTCCTAAAATACCTTTTTATTATGGTTTGTCATGGATTTTTGTATTCAAGAAATATGATCTCATTAGTATCATAATTCATTTTCACAATTTTATTTCTCATTTAAATTTTACACCTTCAAATAATGAAAATTTTTGTTTTTTTCTTCCAAAAACATGCTTGTTTTCTTTTAATACAAAATAATTAGCTATTTAATAAGCGTTTATAATAAAAAAAATTATGTCATCATGAATATTTGAAAAGTATAGGCATTGTATAAAATAAAGCATGATGAAATTAAATGCAAATGCAACAAAACTTGGTATGAAGATATGATTAAATAGAAACAAAGCTATAAAGACACTATCAAAATGTGTGTGAGTATTACAAAATTGTGATTTTCTCCATATTCATGTTTCACAATATTATAAACTTTATGCTTGACAAAATGTTTGGTAGTGAATATCAGGTATGTTTATTTTTTACAGGTTGAAGAAACTTAACAGTTATGAATAATTAAATGAAAGTGATATAATTTTCGAGTTACCTAGTGATTTTTCATGAACTTAATGTCTACTACCACAAGTAGAAAGCAAAAAGATTGTTCAGATGAAGTTTTGGAAATAATAAACAATTTTTTGTAATTGCAAATTCTGCAATAGGGAAAATATATAATAGTTTCCCTATTGACTTCCAATTAAGTTTGAGATTGTAGGCAGGCTGCAGCTTCACTGCCGGCAAGAACCAGCTGGCGTCAGTTATTTAGTAAACAGAATGAATAATTTCAAAATTATTCAGATGAAATTGAAGCAGTTAAGAATCAACAAGCACAATTTAATTTATAATTCTTATTTTATTTTTAGTACAGTACAAATGTCTAATATTGGAAAACTTATTAATAATTATTAATTATATTATATGTAATTATAATTATTTATATATATAATTTTTTTGTCTTCAGTCATTTGACTGGTTTGATGCAGCTCTCCAAGATTCCCTATCTAGTGCTAGTCGTTTCATTTCGGTACACCCCCTACATCCTACATCCGTAACAATTTGTTTTACATATACCAAACTTTGCCTGCCTACACAGTTTTTTCCTTCTACCTAACCCTCCAATATTAAAGCGACTATTCCGGGATGCCTTAATATGTGGCCTATAAGTCTGTCTCTTCTTTTAGCTATATTTTTCCAAATGCTTCTTTCTTCATTTATTTGCCGTAACACCTCTTCATTTGCCACTTTATCCACCCATCTGATTTTTAACGTTCTCCTATAGCACCGCATTTCAAAAGCTTCTAATCTTTTCTTCTCAGATACTCCGATCATTCAAGTTTCACTTCCATATAAAAGCTATGCTCCAAACATATACTTTCAAAAATCTTTTCCTGACGTTTAAATTAGTTTTTGATGTAAATAAATTATATTTCTGACTGAATGCTCGTTTCGCCTGTGCTATTGGGCATTTTATATCGCTCCTGCTTCGTTCATCTTTAGTAATTCTACTTCCCAAATAACAAAATTCTTCTACCTCCATAATCTTTTCTCCTCCTATTTTCACATTCAGTGGTCCATCTTTGTTATTTCTACTACATTTCATTACTTTCATTTTATTCTTGTTTATTTTCATGCAGTAGTTCTTGCGTAGGACTTCATCCATGCCATTCATTGTTTCTTCTAAATCCTTTTTACTCTCGGCTAAAATTACTATAATATCATCAGCAAATCGTAGCATCTTTATCTATTCACCTTGTACTGTTACTCCGAATCTAAATTGTTCTTTAACATCATTAACTGCTAATTCTATGTATAGATTAAAAAGTAACAGGGATAGGGAACATCCTTGTCGGATTCCCTTTTTTATTATGGCTTCTTTCTTATGTTCTTCAATTATTACTGTTGCTGATTGGTTCCTGTAAATGTTAGCAATTGTTCTTCTATCTCTGTATTTGAACCCTAATTTTTTTTAAATGTTGAACATTTTATTCCAGTCTACGTTATCGAATGCCTTTTCTAGGTCCATAAATGCCAAGTATATTGGTTTGTTTTTCTTTAATCTTCCGTCTACTTTTAATCTGAGGCCTAAAATTGCTTCCCTTGTCCCTATATTTTCGTGAAACCAAATTGGTCTTCTCCTAACACTTCTTCTACTCTCCTCTCAATTCTTCTGTATAGAATTCTAGTTAAGATTTTTGATGATTGGCTAGTTAAACTAATTGTTTTGTATTCTTCACATTTATCTGCCCCTGCTTTCTTTGGTATCATGACTAACACTTTTTTTGAAGTCTGACGGAACTTCCCCTTTTTCATGAATATTACATTCCGGTTTGTATAATCTATCAATCGCTTTCTCACTTGCACTGCGTAGTAATTCTACAGATATTCTGTCTATTCCAGGAGCCTTTCTGCCATTCAAATCTTTTAATGCTCTCTTAAATTCAGATCTCAATATTGTTTCTCCCCTTCCATCCTCTTCGACTTCCTCTTCTTCCTCTGTAACACCATTTTCTAATTCATTCCCTCCGTATAACTCTTCAATATATTGCACCCACTTATCGACTTTGCCTTTCGAATAATAAATCGGTGTTCTTTATTTAACACATTATTATTTTTTTAATTAACCCCAGCATTTTCATTAACTTTCCTGCATGCTCCGTCTATTTTATCAATGTTCATTTCTCTTTCCACTTCTGAACAGTTTTCTTTAATCTACTCTTCTTTTGCCAGTTTGCACTTGCTGTTTATAGTATTTCTTAATTGTTAATAGTTCCTTTTACTTTCTTCGTCACTAGCATTCTTATAGTTTCTACGTTCATCAATCAGCTGCAATATATCATTTGAAACCCAAAGTTTTCTACCAGCTTTCTTTGTTCCACCTAAGTTCGCTTCTGCTGATTTAAGAATTTCCTTTTTAACATTCTCCCATTCTTCTACATTTTCTACCTTATCTTTTTACTCAGACCCCTTGCGATGTCCTCCTCAAAAATCTTCTTTACCTCCTCTTCCTCAAGCTTCTCTAAATTCCACCGATACATCTGACACCTTTTCTTCAGGTTTTTAAACCCCAATCTACATTTTATTATCACTAAATTATGGTCGCTATCAATGTCTGCTCCAGGGTAAGTTTTACAGTCGACGAGTTGATTTCTAAATTTTTGCTTAACCGTGATATAATCTATCTGATACCTTGCAGTATCGCCTGGCTTTTTCCAAGTGTATATTCTTCTATTATGATTTTTAAATTGGGTGTTGGCACTTACTAAATTATACTTCGTGCAAAACTCTATAAGTCGGTCCCCTCTTTCATTCCTTTTGCCCAGCCCGTATTCACCCACTATATTTCCTTCCTTGCCCTTTTCCAATAATTGCATTCCAATCTCCAACTATTATTAAATTTTTGTCTCCTTTTATGTGTTTAATTGCTTTATCAATTTCTTCATATACACACTCTACCTCATCATCATCATGGGCGCTTGTAGGCATATAGATGTTAACAATCATTGTCGGTTTAGGCTTTGATTTTATCCTTATTACAATGATTCTGTCACTATGCATTTTGAAATACTCTACTCTCTTCCCTATCTTCTTGTTCATTACGAAATCTTCTCCTGCCTGTCCATTATTTGAAGCAGAGTTAATTATTCTAAAATCACCTAACCAAAAGTCGTTTTCCTCTTCCCACCGAACTTCACTAATTCCTACTAGATCTACATTTATCCTATCCATTTCCTTCTTTAAATTTTCTAACCTACCAACCTTTTTTAAACTTCTAACATTCCACGCTCCGACTCGAATGTTATTTTTTAATTTTCAGGTGACCCCTTCCTTAGTAGTCCCCATCCAGAAATTCTTAACAGGGGACTAGTTTATCTCTAGAATATTTTACCAAGGAAGGCGCCTCTATCATTGCTATATGAAAATGTAGAGAGCTACATTTTTTTTGGAAAAAAAGCAGCTGTAGTTTCTCATTGCTTTCAGCTGCGCAGTACTCAGAGGACTGAGTGATTTTGATATGGCCGTTTAAGTCGTTCTGACTTACGCCCTTAACAACTACTGAAGGAGATGCTGCCCTCTTTCAGGAATCATTCCTTAGTCTGACTCTCAACAGATACCTCTACGATATGGTTGCACCTTTGGTACAGCTATTCTGTATCACTGAGCACTTAAGCCCCCTCACCAACGGCAAGGTCTACATATATATATATATATATATATATATATATTTAAATTCTATTAAATAAACCACCTAGTACAGAACACTTAGACAAGACGCATCTTACATTAATTTTTCATGAAGTGTACTTTCATGAAAAATTAAGGTAAGACACGTCTTATTAAGCATTCTGTACTAGGTGGTTCATTTAATAAATTTAAATAAAATTTAACAGTATAGATGAATATGAATCTCAGAAAAAAAAATTAATTTCAGTAATCATAAGTAATAGTAGTAAATAGTAAGTATGGACATTTTAAGAAATAATACTGGTAGCAATGGATACCACAATCTGACAGATTGACTACCATGCTTGTGGTTACATTTCCTATCTATGAAAAAGAATCTTAATGAGCTTTGTGGTACTGAACTAAAGACAGTAATTTCAGTTCAGTGCTTGTTTTAGAATATATATAAAGTGTGCAATAAAAAAATTCTATGATAAAATCTATGAGCATATATGCACAGAAACGGTACCAAGGTGAGTAGCATCATTCTGAATAAATGTTTTTCTTGTTTTTAAGATCATGTACATTAAAGCATCTGTAATTTCAGCACAGACTGCTCTCTAGAAGGAAATTCATTTGGATCAAACTCGAGAAATCCGCAACAAAAACTTTTGAAATGATCCACCCAACCTGCAGCAAAGAAATAATCACTCAGACAAGTTGTTTTGAATAACATTTCTGTTTCTATAGGAGTAGAAGATCGCTGAAGGATGAAGAGATTTGGGGTAACAGATGGTCAAGTCCCAAAAAGTGAAAATTTGGCAGCTTCCACAGTAGGTTTTTTGTATCATCCCTAAGGAGGTTTGACATTGTTTATTAACTGGAATAGTGGAAGCAAACTACTATTTTATCAGCCATGTCTGTCTGCCAAATTCATAAATAGGCTTTTGACCTCTGAGCAGGAGAACTCATCAAAATCTGCCAAGAAACCTCAAACTGTACTTCAAGAATCATCAGCAGTGATGCAAGTTGGATTTGCAGTCTGAATTCTTGGAACCTCCAGACTAGATCCACGAGGCAGCTCAAGACTAAGATCAAGCAAAAGCATACTTATAGTTTTTTCATCAAGATTCAAAGTTTGTCTGGATTGTGAATTCATCCAAGAGGATAACTATCAACACAGGATTCTGAGGCATCTGAAGAAAAACTTTTGGCACAGTAGTAGTGAGGGCAATGGGATGCTTCATCATGACAATACTCCCTTCCATAAAGCTTAAAAAAAAATGTTCATCTAAAATTAACATAATCATTACTATAATTCACTGGATTTGATTCTCTTGCAGCTTCTTCCTTTTATCCAAGATGAAACTTGAGCTGAAGGGTTGCTGTTTTGATTACAGACAGGAGATCTAGCTTGAATTGGAGGAGCTTGACCTGCTTACAAAACAGAAATTTTTCAGAGCATTAGTTTTACAAGTAGAGAAGAAGAGTATCATCAAATTTTAGATCTGGTCAGTAACACTCAGCCTGAAGATTGCAGTTTTGAAAATTATTCACAAGCCTCGATTGTTATTTTGCCTGAAGATTTGAATGACACGTTACAAGAAGATTCACAAGTGCCATGGATGTAGAAAGTTCATCTCCAGCTGCTGTGGTTCCCGTTGTGAAACCAAACAATAAAAGGAAATATGCGACTGCCCAGGTCGGTCAACCAGCAAAAAAAAAACACAAAGACTGCTACTACCTCTTCAAAGAAGATGGCAAATGCAGCACTGAAGAAGACTGGAAATGACAATAGTGATTGACCTGCTGACGATAACCTAAATTTTATAGCTTCTCCCAAATCTGCACACAGGGAAGATTATTTGAAAATATTTATAGTGTTTCAAAGATTCATAAAAACATCACTAGACAGGCAAGATTAATTCTCATGGAAATCGTGAGAATCTGGGGCTGTGTCCCGGCAGCAGACTGTGGCACATATTCCTTAAATCAGCTACCTAGCAGATATCCCAACCTGTTCTCATCTCCGACATCGTTCCCATTCGAGGCAACAACGACTGCTCTGGAATTCTTAAAAGAATTCAAGCAAACCTCCAATGAATCCAACAATTCAGGAGTGCGGACGCTGATATGTTCATTATCATCAGCTACCGCAAACCCCAAACGCAAAGTGGAAACACTTCAACAACTTACACAACTGTTCATACAACAGATCGACATGCAGGTGTTGTAATGAACCTCTCACTATTCATAATTGGAACAATCTAGAAATGTATATAGATGTTCAAAGGTCCAGGAACTTGATTGGTGTCATATTATCAATTATTTATCTCGACCAGATCGTATTCCTGGCGGTCAGAGAAGATACGTGGGAATACCCAACTTCAATTGAATTTGTTCTCCTTGGAGAAGATTTCAACAGGGATTGGTGGCGACATGCATCGGTATGTGCGAAAATCTTGATCAAGGAAATGTGGCTCGTTGGTGTTGCATGATAAAGTTGTGTGTAACGTACTGTGTAAACTATCATATCAATGAAATGACTGTGGAACAGTTCATGGATTTATATCTTAATAACGTTTCATTTTTTAATTTCTTAGTGAAGAAGCGTGCTTGTAACGTTAACTACTGATTAAACGATTTATATACTGTTTATTTTATTATTGTACCAGTTTGATTTTGATATTACTATAATGAAAGATTTTTTAAAATCTGTATCTAATAATAAATAAATATAATGGTAAATGTAATTCAGTTTTGTATTTATGTACGATCAAATTTTGGGAAAAACTTTTTTTTCTACACAATGGGTAGTTTCCTTTTAAATCATGGTACAATAATAAATCCGTCTTGCTATGAACAGCTTCCATTTATAGGCGGCCTTAATATGCATATTAATATTTGGAATGAGGGTCATTTAGATCCATACTTTTATAGAGACATTAAACAAATTATGGCAGGCTATGTATTAAAGGTGCTAGTTAAAAATCTCGCTCCAAAAATACCAAGTAAGACGCCACTTATTGTCCAATAGGAATGTATTTTCTGATAATGATTCGTTTAAAATACGTTACCTTAGATACAGCTGGCAACCATGTAATATTAAAAGTCGATCAAAAAAAGCCTCGTCTGTCTATAGCAGGTTTAATGTATGTTATGCCGGGGAGGTAGAGTTAAAGAAATAAACCCAAATTATCACATCAATTGAAATTGATGAATGAAAAAATGATTTTAATTGAAAAAATGAATGAAATGAAAAATAAAAATAAAATTTTTGTTTAATTTTTACAGATAATATATATTTTAAATTACAAAATATTGGAAATACAAAATTATCCAACACTTAAAGAACTATATTTTTACTGTTTTTTAAATAAAAATAAGTATTATGTGTTATTATATAGATTAAAAATATTATGTATGTAATTTAAATATGTATATATAAATAAACTTAGTTTCGTAAAGTGAAGGTGTATGGTATATTTTATTTTAAATAAAAATAATACAATATGTAAAATCTTCTTTTTATTTATTACCACCGCCACACACAGTTATTTCATCCTTTAAATTTTTTACATATCCCACTTTCTAATATCTGTTTCATTAGATAAAACAATAATATCAATGTTATATTTATTTCTTATGATAAACAATTATAAAGATCAGGTGTTTCACCATGAATACCACACAATCTGAAGAACTTGTGTTTTTTAAAATGTCTTTTTTGAGGACTCTGAATCTTGTATTTACCACTGCACTGTGTTGACTTGATCCACTTTCAGTGATGTTGCGACGGCATACTTTCACTTGCTGATTGTCAAATCTTTAATGGAATATCTTCCATAACTAAACTGCATGTCTCTAAGTACGACTTATAGGCCCATGCCTAATTATTAGCAGATAAATCAATTCCATTTTTATCGTCAAGTGTTTGCAGATGTAAGTATCGTTAGCGTACAACAAATCGTATGAATATTCTATTTCTATTTTTGTATCTATTTTATATACAGCAACTGATTCTTGAATATTATCATTTTTCATATTGTTAACAAAACTATTACAAGGTAAAATTCTAATATGTAAAGAAGGTGGCAAAACACTACCGCCATATTTGTAAAATCCATGTGACATACTTCGACACTGTTTGATGTAACTTTTATATGGAAGATAAACATTAATAGCACTAAATGTAGTCGGTACACTCATTACAGGAGACAAAGCATTGGCCTTAAATGGAATTGCACATATATAATTATTTTTAATTTTCAAATGTATAGCTGATTTATCTGTTCTGAATGGTGGATATGTTTTACGTGGTTTTCATACAGAAACTTGCAGCCAATATTCATATGTGATAGGAGTATTATGCTTAAAGCTTTCTTTTTCCTGTTCAGCCTCTGGGAATTACCGTTCACGTATTACTTCGGAGGATAATATGTATGAGTGTAAATGAAGTTTAATCTCAGTTCGACCATTCCTGAGATGTGTGGTTAATTGAAACCCAGCCACCAAAGAACACCAATATCCACGATCTAGTATTCAAATCCATATAAAAATAACTGCCTTTACTAGAACTTGAACGCTGGAACTTTCAACTTCAAAATCAGCTGATTTGGGAAGACGTGTTCATCACTAGACCAACCCGATGAGTTAGGAGTATTAGGTTGTCCGTTATTAAATCCATATAAACAAACTTCCATCATTATTTCAGGTAAAGTGTCATGTCCTGCCTGATTATTACAATGTTTACCAGCCGTGAGGTGTAGCAACATCTCGACTATGGTTGAAGAAAGTAAATGTCATGCAGGACTCTATGATGGAGCTGAGTGGGAGTAGGAAGTCTGTCCACCTCTCCCTAGTGGACCAGACGGAATTCGTAATTTGACCTAAGTCTGGGGTATAAACTAAAATGTGTTCACTAAGAGAGCTAGGAGTAACTCCGTTGTTGCGAGCAACATTGCTGGTGGTATGTTGTTTTTTCTATTGCCTCGATCAAAGCAACATTTACAAATTGGCGCAGTGTTTATGCTTTCGTGAACTTGGTTAGCTAGTTTAAAGGGCAACGATGTAGGACATTCAAAATGTCCATATGAGGCCTGCAGCAAAGGCAAAAGCTGAGTTAAAAAAAAATAATAAAATCATTGATGTAAATGTCTACCGAGGCATTTACAATGGTGAATCCAAACCAAGGCCTGGCTTATTACTGTGAGGTGTAATCAGTGGATGGTCTATAAGACGACTTCCACTAAAGCCCATCAATGCAAGGAATGGTTGGGTGTGGCAACCGAAATCGTCACAAGGTGAGCGTCTTCTCCTACGGGGGTTGGGATGTAATATAAATTTAATGGTAATTGATTATCAAACAAACACTGTATTTTAGCGTAATCAATTGGCGATCCTGTAGCTTTATCACCATACCATTCATAATCATAGTTCAGATTATTTAGACTGACTGCAGTTGGTATCATCAGATATTATCTGCTGACCATTTATATTTAACATCTATACCTTGATATTTATTTTCAAAGCAAATGCGTGTGCACAAATCATAAATTGTTCATTATTAGCAGGTTGTCCTTGTGTCGAATTCACAATAAATAGTAATATGAACCCAATCGGTGTACATACTGATTAATGCTCATTTCACTTTCACCGTAACCGGTAGATTATTAAATTCTGCTTTAGATAAATACCATAGTAAAATATTTACTGGAAAGTAAGCGAACGGAGTAGTGATTAAGTTTATTTTTATATTATTATTAGCCTTATGGATGGTTTCTAAATGTACAAATTGATAACCACAAGTCCACATTAAACAATGAGTAAACACTAATATACCTTTTTTAAATTGACTAATCGGTAAATGTACAAATGATGTTATACTGCCATCGCCTCCCGAAGAATTTCCTACCACTGCTGATTCTTACACTTTGTTGCCTTCTATTTTCATTTTTTTTGCCAATTGTACAGTATTCGTATCACTCGCTCCACAAGATGTTCTTACTGACATTAGGATAATGTATTCATACAAAACTCTCAGCGATATATTTTGTAGTAAGGCCTGTGACACTGAGAATGCTCTGCTAGTTGCCAGTCTGAACAGTCCCCAGCAAAAGAGTAGATTGCTTCCCTATCTACAGTTCAAATATCACTCAGGTGGTTGCGCGTTCTTAGATGAGATTGCATTTCTGGGCGATCTGATCATTTACATCAATAGGTTCACCATTGTCAATTGGATTTCCTGGTCCTAAATATCTGTGACCCGGTAACATAAAATTCATAAAAAATAGTTTGCATGTGACATATTCAAGCCATATATGTTACTTACTATATAGTACTATTTATACATATATATATTCTTCTTACTTACTTATATAGTAACTTCTCCATTCTTCGAAATCAGTCTTTAAAGAAATTCAACCATGTTTTGTCGGAAATGTGGGCACATTCATCATCCCAACCTCTAAAGAGGTCATCATGACTCATAAAATGCCTCCCTTTCATCTGGGCATCAGTGCGAGGTTACATGGGTCGAGATCAGGACTTTAGGGAGGGTGCTTTAACAATTTTATTCCAGTGCTGGCCAAATATCCTGAGTAAACACTGGAGTATTATTGTGATGAAGAATCCATGTGCCTATCCTTGAGTTTTGGTGTAACTTCTTGAGAGCTTTGACAACTTTAGGCAGGCATTCGTCAGTATAAACATTTCCGTGTAACTATCTTCCAAGTTTTCAACACAACTTGCTTTAAAACTCTTCTCCCATTAAAAAATAACGGCCACCATTTTCTTTTTCATTGATCAGGATTTTCGAAAAGCCATTGGAGTCTTCTCATCTTCAAAATAATAAAGCCAAGTTTTCTCACCTGTCGCAATACTGTTCATATAAGATTTCCCATTTTAAAATTTTTTCAGTATTTCATGCTGTTATGATATACAACGTGTCATCTGATCGTCAGTCAAGTTATATGGTACCCAAGGACCCTTCTGCTTAGTGGTAGGTCACATGCTTGTCTATCTAGCATTTTTCTTACTACAGCAACGTTTCCCTCGATCACAGACAAAAATGGTTGATCTGACGACCATCCTTGGAATATCTTCATGGCTGAAATTTCCTCTTTCAAATTCTCGGCACTACCTAAATATTGTTCTTTGATGAAGACAATCCTCTATAAGCACAGAAGTCATTTCCTGTAAACACTGATTAATGCTTAGCCCATGTCCAATATTGCCCTGTATTCAGTTTTCGACCACAACGACATCACTAGTTCTTTTCACCAATACAGCTAAAAGTAATTGACTAGAGTGGCTGCAGTACAGGTTGGGACCTATCTAAATAACCAGTAACTTGTAACCACCTGTGATGATACATTCTGTCATATTGCAATAATTTCTTAGTGCTCTTTGTAAATAAACTTAATCGGAAACAAGCAAAAGTTTGATTTTTATTTAAAATAAAATACCAAAATGTGGCAAAATATTATATCATTCTAAACTAGACAAAAAATTAGTTATTTCAATTAGACATTTTAATCAATTTACATAACGGTTATATTTAAAATTATTTTTTTTTATTAAATTTAGTGAAGTCATCAAAATTTTATACATATAATTATTTTATTAATACTATTGTTATTTAATAAATTCAGATTTGTCGTGTTTGGTTGATTAATTCTACTATTTTTTGGTATTATTTTACTATTAACCTTTTGACCACCAGACCGGAAGTGAGAAATGGTGCTCTTATATCTAAAACTTATTACTTAAGAATTTATTTTTTTAAAAACTAAAACGTTTCACATGCAAATTCATTTGGGTTTTTCATTTTGAATTCAGGAAATTATGTTTATAGGTTAATATTATATGATCTATTTATTTATTCTTTTTTTTTTAATAAAAACTTTTTATTAAGTTATTTAACTTAATTATAAGTTACAACTGTTTTCTGTTTTAATTAGTAAAAATTCTATTACAGAAAAAAAATTTTTAAACCTTTAAGTCCTTTTGAATGAGGGTTGGTGTGTAAAATAACTGTATTAAGTTCTTCTACACTACTAATAAATATGTTTTTTTGATTTCATCTCAGTTGTATAAAAAGTTACGTCAATATAAAGGTATTATTATTTTGATTATTTTAGTAGAATAAAAAAAGAAACCATCAAAGTCCATAAAATAAATATGGAAGTACATTATTTTATAGATAGAATGACATTTCATAAGTGGAAATTTAATTGTACTATACTCATGATTACAGAAATTTGATGTAATCAGATCAAAAAATTCAGCGTTAACTGTTGTTGTTAGTTGCACTTGATCTGTCATTGAATAAGTTAATATTACCATCCATAATTAAGCTTAATATAAAAAATTATTGTGATAGTATACTATTAAACAAAATATGTTTGGTTGTAAAGTACAATCAATAGATACTAGATAGAGTTAACAACTGTTGTTTCCAGTTGGTCTGAATGTGTCATTACAAGAGTTAATAATCTGCAGACATGAGATGATAATATTTATGTACTTGTTCCCAGTGTCCATCACTGCCTGTTCCGACTTGACCATTACGAGTGCCAAGTCATTGGCAAACCCGTTTAGGGCTGCCCCCAACAGGAATTCAATGAATAGGATTTCATTATAGATGATATTCCACAGTATTGAGCCCCGTAGAATACCATAAATATCCTGATCCTGCACCTCTCCCTCGATTGAATAACATGTCGCCAGCCTTTCAGAGAGGTAGCATTCAGTGTAATTAATGATTAAAAAAAATCAAATAATATTTTATACAGGCAATACAACAGAAATTATGAATAAAGACATTTAGGCAGTATTTTAAATGTATACAATTAATAACAATTTCATCATTATTTATTAAGAAATAATTGATTGTAGGCAAATAGATTTTTAAAGAAATTTTAACTTGTGATTGTAACAAGAAATAGAACAAGCTAGTTTGTGAAAGTCTGTAGAACAGCATTATTTGAGTGTAAACAATTCTACATCGGACTTAAGTCTGTGGAGGGATTACCAGATTTAATTCATTACTTTTAATGATTAAATAAAGGGTAAAGTAGTTTTTAATTGAACAAAATGTAAAAACAAATTCTTTTCTCACCCAAAAAAATTCTTTAAAATTGTTCTATCCATTAAAAATTACAAATTGTACATAAAGCCTTATCACCTAACTGTTTTCCTAATCTGTATCGTTTATTTATTTCACACTGGTAATTTCTTGCTTTTGCGTAACTACAATCTACCCATTCGCTCTTTTTTTTATGTTGAAAATTATTTTTATAGCTTATGAAAAATACAACGTTTGACTGGATTATAGTATATTATATTTCTTGCTTTTGCGTAACTACAATCTACCCATTCGCTCTTTTTTTTATGATGAAAATTATTTTTATAGCTTATGAAAAATACAACATATGACTGGATTATAGTATATCGGGTCAGATGATAAACTGCATCCATTATAACTGACTGTTCTATAACTTCTGAAATACCTCAGGGATGAAGGATATGAGGTAAAGTAAAATTCCCTTTCCCAAACCCATGTTCAATGAACTAGATTTTATAAATGACCTAAATTGAGAAACTAGATTCAATTCGTTGTATGCTGTTGGGCATTTATTAATGGCTAATGACAATAGTAATTGATGTCACTTAAGATATTATTGAAAAAAATTAACAAACATTATAATAATCTTGAATTTCAACATGCATGTATGTTGAGGCTCTGCAGCTAAACCACTTGACGGTAGTCAAAGGGTACAAGGTTTTCTAACTTTGAATGTACATCACAGAATATCACAAACCCCTGGTGCGTTAATGCCCAAGGACACCTCTATTTGTTGGTAGGTCACATGTCTGTCTCAAGCATTTTTCATACTACAGCAATGTTTCCCTCAATCACAGACATAGATGGTTGACATGTCCAAACTCAGGAGGAAACTTTAGATGATGTTTCAGCAGAATTAAGGTAGACTGTTCAAATGTATAACAGAATTCAAATAAACTGTTTCAGCATTTCTGAACTATATCTTTTCTTGAGAAAGAGCAATTAAGTATGGACTCTTCTGCAGGCCTACCAGGCTATTCCCAGAATAGCAACAGCATGATTATTGTACCTTCCCTCTGCCGTTGTATGCAGCAGTGATGATACATCCAGCAAAGTATCGGCTTCCATGTCTCATACTTCATGAAAAAAATCATGGTATACAGAGCTAAATTGATGGAAAATTTCATAGTTGAATTCAATTTAACGCAGTGATTTTCTACATCAACCAGCTCTTTGCTCTATTCAGCAGTGGATAAAGTAATTATCCAGATAGATAGACATGTATATAAAGAAGAAGAACGGATGTATAACAAAAGTTTTGTAACACTTTAAATATAATCTACTGTGGTATAAACAACCTGTCATTTATAACCTAGAGGATCTAACAGTTAGAAATCATTTTTGTCTTCCTCTATCACAGTATATCTAATTAATTTATTCTGTTGATAAAATTTAATAGTTATTTTGTAATGTAAAATTTTTCATAAGAATGTCTGAGCAGTTCTTGAATCCTTGTCATAATTGTAATTCTTTTCCTTGATATTATACCATCACTGTCTGCTTCTATTTACCTAATCCTTAAATAATGTGTTTATTTGTATAATTCACTAATATTCAGATTAATTCTTTTGATAATCTTATTATCAACAGAATTATTGGCATCTTTACCCTTCACTGACTATAATATCTAACCTCACATGCTTATGAAAAAAAAAAAATTTTAATAAATATTGAAAAAATTATTTGTTTTTCTTTTCGATTTTGGCCTCTGAAAGATCATGTTCCAATGTTCAACTTTTTTGCAGTTTTCTCTTTGCGCATTATTCTCTCATTCTTTGAGCTTGCTGTTCTCTTCTTTCTTTCAACCATTTTTGGGCACAGTTATTTTTTTTACCTTTCTTTTTTTTGAAAACCCTGTTATTATTAATTCAAGAGAGATACAGGGTTTTTCATTGTAATTGTTGTTCTATAATTAAATGAAATCTTTTGTTTTGCAGGTGACTTATAATGAATTTGATTCAGAACTGGTAACGGAAGAAGATCCACTGAGTTTAGATTCAGTTAAATCAATCAAAGAAGAACAGGATGAAGAAGTGGTAATATATATTTGTGTTGTAATATGAGGTTTATTCAAAAAGTTGCCCAACTTTTTATTGTGTCTGTGTGAAGTCATACCGTTGCACAGTAAATGATGTTGTTTAATGGTGTTCTACATGACTAATCTCTGCTATAAATCATATTATTCTATTTTGGTTATACTACAACTGTGTGTGTAATATGTTTTTAGATTTGAGATGGCTGTTATTCAAGAACAGAAATTTAATATTAAATTTTGTATAAAGCTTTAGAAAAATTTTCATAATTTATTTAAACGATGAAATAAGTTTATTTTAATCGATACATGAGCTTCATATATGCATTGTCACGGTTGGTTTAAGTGATTTAAAATGATTTAAGGATAGCCATCAGTCAGTAGCAGATTGACACACATTCAAATGTGTCACCAACTTCACATGGCAAGTCTCAACGTTGCACATTCCTAAAATTGTATTCATTCTTTGATTGGTCAAGAAATAGCAGAAGAGTTAAACACTAATAATCATGTATGACATGTACAAAAAAAAAACAAATCATAAATGCACTGGGTAGTTGTAAATTTGTAAAGAATGTTTGACACTAGCTTGCTTCATTATTTTTAATCAAAAGACACAGTGCTTCCTCAAGTACTCTGTACATCTGATCTGCCTCTAGCAAATTTTTCTTATTTTTCAAGTTGAAGCACTTCATTGAAAGGATAAATTTTAAAAAAATATTGACGATGGATTCTTTTGCAGGCCTAACAGGCTATTTCCAGAAGAGCAACAGCATTGAGATCATTGCTTTACCTCTGGAGGGAAATTAGCTCAAAAGTAGGAAAGGCTTATTTAAATTGGGTTAAATAATTTATAATAAAAAAAAAAGTTTGAAAAAATTTGAACAGACTTTATGTGTTATTTTTGTTTTTTTTTTTAATTTGTAATTTATTTTAGCTTTAATCTCAAATTTTTTATTATTTTATAAAAAAAAATCATATTACTCTTGAAAAAATAAGATTAAATTAATTCTTAACGCACCAATTTTTGGGTGATTTAGCTAAATTTTTATTGATCAATTTTAAAAATATTATCAGGACCTGAATAAGATGGTAAACTGCTTTTTCTTATAATCATACAGTTCTTCACTATATAGAATGTCTCAAAGAGTAGCATCTTGGAAATTGAAAGATGTAATTTTGAATAAAATGCCAGTGTTTGAAGCCATTCTGGGAATTGAGGTCAGAATAATATAGATCCTAGGATCAGTCTACAGCAACAATTTCCAAACTTTTCCAACTGATACACACTTTTAGAGGAAATAATCACCTCTACTACAAATAAATGTAGTTAGAATGAAACAAAAAAGTATTTAACATTTGTTTTAATAAAAGATATATATGAGGGCCAGTTGAAATGTAATGTTCACAAGAACATAATGGGAGAACAAAGTTTCTATTGTTACGGGTCAAGTATGGCCGCTATGTCAACGCATCAAAAACAATGTGATTGAATTTTTAATAGGAAAAGTGAATGCTTCTGATTATATTCATAGTCATCTAAAAGCCATTTATGGTGATGAACGTATATCAGAAATTTTTTGCCAAAATATTTCTCTTGACAGTGTTCTGGGATTCCATACACATGTACACGATTACTATCTGGATGGGGAGTTGACTGAAAATCCTATGTGATATGTAGGGATATTAAAACACCTTAGGAGAAATGTGAATTATGCTTGACAATCCATAAGGGCCAGTAATTATGCAAAACAATAATGTTTGGCCACACATATCAGATGCAACTGCTAAAGTTTTTGGGAAGTTGAAATTTGAACCTATTTCACACCCTTCATATTAGCAGATTTCATGTCCTGTGATATTCATTCCTTTCTGCAATTAAAGAGGGATATTAAGGTTATTTATTATACCATGGATGATGAACCAAAGAATGCAATGAGGTCATTGATGAAGAAAAGACTGCCAGCCTCCTTTGATGGAATGAGAAAACTGTTTTCACCGTTAGGAGAACTGTGTAGTTTTAACTGGTGAATTCATGGAAAAATAAATGTAAGTTTTTTCTAGAAAACAAAATGTACTTTTATTCCATATTTGTTGCATTTGACTATCTTTTTTCATTTGCAAGATATGAATATCTTTGAAGTTCACAGCTCATATCATCAATGCGACACATGTTGAAGTTTTTAGTTAAGATTTCATGGCAAGCCCCATAACTAATTCCAATCATCTCTCACAATTCATGGATTTTTTGGCAACTGTATTCATGAATAACTTCTAGAGATTTTTTTAAATATTTTCCATTATTCTGAGGTTGATCGACTCCTTGTAAGTAACTGTTACTTCAGCAGAAACTTTGCTTTGAAACTTTCATGCCTTCAAAGACTTCTGCTCATCCTTAAAAATGTTTTATAAAATCCTAATTAACCTATTCGAATCGTATGATGCCCAGAGGTTGTCACACAATTTTTTGGCATATAATTCATATAACGGGTTGCAGTGCTCCATATTCATGTATACATTTCAGTTCGTAGCTCATAGATGGAATTGTAATTCATTCTGAAGTGAAGTGCTGACATCTAATTTTCACAAATCCCCATTTCTAGCTTTTTTCTGCTTTTTATCGAAATAAAATAATCTCTGATTGTATTTTTTTGATGACTTCAGTAGCCATCATGGCAGAGAAAACATTTTGTGGTGATGATGAGGAAGAATTGACAAAGCATTCTAAACAGTGATAATGAATTTAGTGATTTTTCTGATGATGAATCAAAGTCTGAAGAAAGTTGTAGTAATAATACTAGTGAATCTAGCGATGAAATTAGTGAGAAAAGCGATGATGATAATAATAATGATGCACCAAGCCCTTCTAAGCGTGTATGTACTGCAACGCAGAAAAATCAAAGTGATTTGAATTGAACAAAAACTAACCCCATTATATATTCTTTTACCAAACATAGTGGCGCTTGTGAAGATGTATTGAATAAGTTTGAATCAGATTCACCTTCACAAATTTTTTCAGAATATATAAAACCTTTGTTAGATAAAATTTGTGGTGAAACTAATACATACGCTACAAAGCAACTGAACAATCCCGTTAGGAAAAAGTTGAAAGATGATGATAATTGGTTTCAAACTACTGCAGATATAATTTTCATGTCACAGGTGTATAAATCGCATATTCAATTGTATTGGAGTAGAAATAGATGCATTGACTCACGTATATTTCGCGAAACAGTGAGCAGAGAGATTCAAACTAATTTCACTACTGACAACAATGAAAATGATAAATTGAAAAAAATTAGGCCTGTCATATAAAATTTTTCTACAGAATTTTCTGAATTACATTTCCCTTCTCAGAACATAGCTTTGGATGAAAGTCGAATGAAATTCAGAGGTCACCTTCAGAGATCTAAACGATCAAGATTTGGAATAAAATTTTACAAAATTTGTGAATCTATTTGAGGCGATTGTTTATATTTCAAAATGTATATAGGTGATGATATGACAAATCCTGCTCTTCCTGCCAGTACTAATGTGATCAGCATGTTGAACCATTGTTGGACTGAGGTCACACATTGTTTTTAGATAATTGGTATTCTCCAGATTTATATAGAAGGCTAATAGAGAGAAAACAAATGTAATTTGAACTGTGGGACATTTTCAGTGAAATATCTTTATTGGTTGATTTTATATATATTACTGTGTTCCCCAACATACTGCCAGGAGATTAAATATGATTTCTAAGTCAGCTGTGTAGGCATTTAAATATGACATCATTGGGTTAAGCATTCCAAAATTTTGGTAGCTCTATGGTTGCTATCAATGATTGGTATTACTCATAATATAAAATCATATATATTGTTTGAATGCATATGAGGTATATTAAACAAGTAACAAGAATTTTTGTTTTTTGGAAAGAATTTTATTTATTCGTCTACTTTAATGTTATCCCCTTCAAAATAGTTCTCATTAGATAATATACACTTATACCTGTGCTTTTTCAATCCCCAAAACACTTGTGGAACACAATCTTTGGAATAGTGTTTAGTTGTTTCAGCTATTCACTTTTAATCTCATCTATACTTGTAAAATGACGGCCCTTTAAGGTTGTCTTTTATGTTTGGGAATGGAAAAAAGTCACACAGGGCCATATCTGGTGAATATGGTGGCTGGGGTATCATTACAGTTTTGTTTTTGGCTAAAAATTAATTGATGAACAAGCAATGAAGTATGAGCAGGCATATTATCGTGGTGCAAAAGCCATGAATTGTTTTACCACAAATTCGGGTGATTTTTTTGAATTGCTTCATGCAAATAGTGTTGAAATTGTAGGTAATACTCCTGATTGATCGTTTGACCTTGTGGCAAGTACTAATGATGCAATATGCTGTTAAAATCGAAGAACACGGTGAGCACAACCTTCACATTTGATCGTACTTGTCGAGCTTTTTTCGGTTTTGGTGATCCAGAATGCCTCCACTGGGACGATTGAGCCTTAGTTTGACATCATATCCGTAAACTCGTATTTCATCATCTGTTATGACACGTTTCTGCATCCATTCGCCGCTGTTTTTATTCGAAATTCAACGATTTTGGAACAAATTTTGCTGTCACACGTTTCATACCCAAAACATCTGAAAAAATTTCATGGTATGACCCAATTGAAAAACCAACATCATCAGAAACTTCTGTGATTGTGATTCGACGATCATTCATAGTCATTTCTTTCAGTTTTTCCATGTTTTCATCGGTTGTTGATGTGCTGGGGTGTCCGGGGTGCTCGTCATCTTCAACGTTTTCACGACTTTCTTGGAAACACTTATACCACTCGTAAACACTTGCTTTACTCACAGCAGACTCACCAAAACCAATATTTAACATTTTTAAAACATTACTACACTTTATTCCATTCTTATAGCACAATTTAATACAAATTCTCTGATCAATTATTTATACAAATAAAAAATTGCCAATCTTATCAAAACACGTGTTATCCTTTTGACAGCTGACAATAGACTAAACACCCAATATGGATAAAAATGTACAGTTACTTTTCAGATATGTTTACCAATACAACAACGAAAAAATCCCGAGAATCGGACTACAACCCGCGAAATTTCAAAATTCTCATTACTTTTTGAACACACCTTGTGTATATATACATTACATAAACTAACCAATAAAATTTTGGTATGTTAATAATTCTGTGCTGCTTCATCTTATATTATACTGCAGGAATGTTTTGATGGCATTATAATTTTAAGAAATATTTGAAGAGTTCAAAATAGTGACATTCCCAGTGGTATTTATTTAAGTAATGAAGTAGGAATAAAAGAAATATAATGAAAGGAGACTAATTCAAATCATTGTAGGTTACCCCTTTACCTAGAACCTATGTAACAGTGAAATGTGATCATTATAAGTATTATACAAATATGTTTTGTTTGTCACAGGTTAGTGATATGGATACAACAGAATATTCTGCAAAAGAAAATTTGAAGGATTCTTTACTGTTAAAACATTTTGTGTTTAATAGTGATGTAACTGCTGAAAATTACATGGAAAATAGTCATGGGAGTGTATCAGTGCAAATTAAGGATGTTGTCAAATTGAAATGTGAATTTTGTGATAAAATCTTCAATCATAAATGGAATTTTAAAGAACATGTCAATACTCATACTAAAGAAAGGGAATTTCTATGCAGTTTTTGCGGAAAGACATTTAGTAAAAAAAGTAATTTAACAGACCATATTAGAATTCATACTAAAGAAAAACTATTTGTTTGTAATGTTTGTCAAAAGTCTTTTACTCACAGTTCTACTTTGAAAACACATCTTAAAATTCATACTGATGAAAGAAGGTACGTTTGTAATTTTTGTCAGAAGTCTTTTACTCAAATCGGTAATTTAGCTACACACCTTAATATTCATACCAATGAGAGAACATTTGCATGCGAGTTTTGTAAAAAATCATTTCATCGTAAAGATCATTTAACATCACATCTTAAAATTCATACCAACGAAAGAAATTATATTTGTAATTTTTGTAAGAAGTCTTTTAAACAAAGTTCCGCTTTAAATACTCATCTTAAAATACATACAAACGAGAAAAAATATGTTTGTACTATTTGTCAGAAGATTTTTACACAAAAAAGTTACTTAACCGCACATATCAATATACACAATAATGATAAAAAGTTTGATTGCAATATTTGTGAAAAATCATTTCATCATAAATCTACTTTAAAGAAACATCTTGATGTGCATAACACTGAAAAAAGCTATTTTTGTGATTTATGTCATAAATCATTTAATTTTAAATCCAGTTTAATCGAACATTTTAATGATGTTCATAAAACTATTGCTAATTAAATCAATTAACTGATACTACATTTGTTTAACAAGGTCTTTAACAATAACCAAAAATTGGAAATATTAATTTCTTTGAATAGGCGAAGGATCTAATGTTGTCATTCATTGATAATGAAACTGCTCACAATAGCATCGTAAGGTTAATAATAAAAAGAATTTCAAATTAAAGAGATTTCAAAGGAATTAATGAAGGTGAAAGCAAGCAGTGTGTATGCAGAATAATATGAGGAATTAAAGTAGCTGAATTATTTGCTATAAAAGGACAGATTTGAAGCAGTGGAGTGCGTACCATCCTTTGTGTTTTTGGATGACATTCACTAGAGAAAGAAACATTGAAAATCAGAAATAAGCAAGAGAAATATACTATGATTCTTAGATGATATTGTGATTCTTGGACCAAGCAATGTGATAGTGAAAGAACAACTAGATGTAAGGAATATAAAGAATGAAATTGAAGTGCATAGGAAGAAGAGAAAGATAAATTTTCTGATGAGATATGAGAAAAGAAATAGGCATCAAAAAATTAGAGATAAACTGAATATAAGTAAAACTTTTTTTTATTTAACGAGAGAGATGAAAAATTAAATTTGGAAATTGACAACAGAATCGTACAAGCTGGCTGATTTTTCTAGATTGAGAGGAGCTTTCTGTGGAATGTTAATGATTAATAATTGGGAGGAAGTACTACATTTGTCATATTATACGCAAATTTTGACTTACAGTACAACTATATTGGTAACCACAGAGTGGTCACCAATTTTCAGTTCTATAAATTGAAAATCCAGACTACGGAAATTATACAAGGGTAAGTCAATTATTATCTGCAACGTAGTTATACATTTTATTACAATACAAATAGGAAACTTACATGTACATTATTTTTCAACATAGTCCCATTGCATTTCATCGCACTTGGTCCATCATTGCACAGGCTTCCTGATGCCCTCATAAAAGAAGGTTATCGGTTGAGCTGCGAGCCAGGAATGTACCGCATCTTTCACTGTTTCGTCTGAGGTAAATCGACGGTCCCTTAATGGCCCTTTGAGTGGACCAAATAAGTGGTAGTCAGAAGGGGCAAGATCAGGACTATACAGAGGATGAGCCGATACTTCAAAGTTGAGTTTCTGGAGCATTTCAGCAGTGTGGGCAGCAGTATGTGGACGGGCATTGCCGTTCAACAACACAACACCTTTCGACAGCAGTCCTCAGCGTTTGCTTCAAATTGCAAGCTTCAGATTCGCAGTAAGCATATCACTGTAATGCGCACTGTTTATTGTTGTGCCCCTTTCCTTATAATGTTCCAGTACTGGGCCTTGTAAGTCCCAAAAACTGTAAGCATCAGTTTTCCTCCGGATGGTTGGGTCTTGAACTTTTTTCCAGGACAAATTTGGATGTTTCCATTCTATACTCTGTCGTTTACTCTCCGGCTTGTAATGATGGATCCATGTTTCATCACCAGTGATGATTCTGTCTAAGAAGATGTCTCATTCGTTACTGTAGCGATACAGATGTTTTTGGCAGATGTCCAAGCACATTTGTTTATGCAACTGTGTGAGTTGTTTTGAGACCCATCTTGCAAAGACTTTATGAAACCCAAGTCTGTTGTGGATGATTTCGTAGGCAGAACCGTGACTAATTTGCAGATGATGTACCACTTCATCAGTAGTTACTCGTCTGTCTAAGAAAACCATGCCATGTGCATGTTCAATGTTTTCCTCATTTGTGGCGGTAAACGGTCATCCAGCTCCTTCGTCGTGTGTAACACGTGTGCTACTGTTTTTGAGTTTTTCAATCCATTCGTAGATACTCCATTGCGGCAACATACTGTTCCCATACTGTACCAAAAGTCTTTGATGAATTTTGGCCCCTGATACACCTTCCGACCACAAAAAACGGATCGCTGAATGTTGCTTATCTTTGGTGCAAACAGAAAGCGGAGCAGCCATGGTTAACAGCAGGACAGAGATAATGAAACTAACATAGCAGCATCAAACCTGCACAGACATAATAACAATTAAACCACGCATGCGTCATCTACGCAACACGACAGTACTACCAACATAAACAAAATAAATAAATAATGTAGACTTGCTGCTGAAATGGAAAATCTCAAGAAAAACTTATATAATGTACAGCAAGTTGGTTTGGATGAGAAGGAGAGTGAAGACTGGAAGAGTAGCGTAAAAGAGCGTTGTTGAAATGTGTGGGGGAAAGTCCACGAAAGAAAATCTGCACCATAGATGGATTACTAAAGTGAAAGAGGATGTAAGAAAAAGGGATATTCCAGGAATACTTCATGAAGAGTTACTGTAGCAAGTGGAAATGTAACTTCAATGATGCATACATTGAAATAAATTTGTTTGGAATATATGCTCCAAACACATTATTGTTTGCTGTACTATTTTACAGATTAGAAATAATATTATCTTACTAATGTACTTCATAATATGTCTAGTTTACAACAAAAAATTTATTGTTTATATTTTGAATAAATCTAAAGCTGTGATAATTTTTGTGGTCATTTAATATTATTATCCTTGTATTATTTTTAAATTTCAAATTATTTCACAAATTATTTATAAACCAACTTGTTTTTTTTTTGTAGACATTTAATTATAGGTGTCTCTAATACAAATTATAAATTGCACAGATAAAAAATCTATCCTAAAATCAATATAATTGTGATAAAAGCTGAAAATCCAGTTTTGGATGTATTCTAACTCTAGATGATTATTATTTGGTGTTATCCATGAGTTGCTGTTCCACATAAGAGGTGTGTTTCAGTGACAGGACTGGTAAATCATAAAAAAAATTAAGAAAATAAATAATCTGTTATATAGGATAATTCATGAAAAATGTAACACTTTCAGATGTTCTATTGGTGAAAATAAATAAGAAAGTTCATATAAACATAGGTTTGGAAATGCTTCATTAGAGTGTGTTGGGCTGGCAAAAGATTTTGCCCTTATTTCTGCTTGAAGGGGTAAAATGAAGCCAGATTGTAATTCTTGGAATTTAAATTTAGTGGTTTTATATAAAATCTGATTTTAAAAACTGAAAAAATCCCAACTGTATTTTTAGTATTTTCAAGAAATCTTATATAAAAGGCAAAAGATTGGGGCTTGAAAAAAACACTTTTACATTTGGTGTAAAGTAACTTTGTTAAATGTATGGTCATTGTAAAAGGTTGCAGTAATTTAAAAAAATCATTTCAGAAACTACTATAGGTAATAAACCTAGTATTTTTTTAAAAAATTCACCAACTCAAAACGCTTTTCCTGTACCTTATAAGTTTCAATATGAGCTTCATTGGTCACTCTACAGACCTCCAGCCTATAAATGACTTCTGCCCTGGTTCGTTGGATCACCACAGGTGTAAATTTGGCAATAGCAGTCGTAATCCATTGTCTTGAATATTGTACATTACTGTTTTTTTCAGTATAGACAAAGGTTTTAATGTATCTCCATAGAAAAAAGTCTGGGGATGTCATATCTATGGGCTTTTTGGATGCCAAAGCACAGGACTGGCCCTACCAATCCAACAATTAGGGAATCTTTGATTAAGAGCACGTCAAACACCTAGGCTAAATGGTGGTGGTACACTATCTTGTTGAAACTTTACAGAAAAACGTACATTTGTACATCTTCCTGTACGTATGTCAAAATAAACATTCCCTTTGATAGTAGGCTCATGAAAAAAGAATGGGCCAATCACACAGTTATACATCAAACCACACCGCACCACACATTTATTTTTGGAGAATCTCTGACATACTCGATAATTTCATTGAATTCCGGAGATTCCCATATCTACAATTATGCCAGTTGACTCAACCACTTACATGAAAAGTCACCTCATCTGTAAAGATAATGCGTTTTAAAAATGTTTCAGCATCATCAAAGTTATTAGAATTTTACTTGCAAAATCAACACGTTTAGGACTGTGCATAGGTTTAAGGTAAGGTATGTAAAAAAAACTTTTTGTATTGAATTTTTTAAAAAAATTTTGTTTAATTCTCTACTAGTTTATGAGATATGTTTTTTTTTTATGAGTTAATATACAAATACATAAAAGTTTTAAAAAACTTGTAGAAAATTTGGTTCTGATTAAATTGATATAAGTCCACAGAAACTAAATACAAATGTAAGAATTTCACAATTTTTTATTAATTTTTAACATGAATATTTTTCATTTTGATAAAACTGATGTATAGTTGTAGCAATTGTAGAAAGTCATTTAACATGAAGATTTGTCTTAGAAAATGAAGAAGATAAAAATTTTATTTGTAATTTTATAAAAAGATGCTTTATACTGGTGTCACTTTCACACAAAAAACTACTCAACTGAGCTGTAATTTTTCACAAACCCCAGTATTTAACCTCAAAATAGCATAGAAATGTTGCCATTACGTACTGTTTCATGATTTAAAGTCATTGTTGTTTGATTGGTAGGGCCAGTCCTCTGATTTGGTTTCCAAAAAGCCCAGATTTGACATCCCTAAATTTTTTTCTATGAAGATATATCAAAAACATCATCTATAGTGAAAAAAACAGGAATGTACAACATTTAAGACAATGGATTTCTGCTGCTATTGCCAAAGTTACGCCTGCAGTGATCCAGCTATCCTAGGCAGAAGTCGATTATAGGCTGGATGTTTGTAGAGTGACCAACAAAGCTGATATTGAAACTAATATTTCATTTAAAGTCTTGCAAATATAATAACCAGATTATGTTCCTTGCCAATATTTAAGAAAACTATGGTTGATCAAATCAAAATCAGAGACCACATGCAGTATTCAAAATTAAGTTTTCTGCAAAAAGGTCTAATCTTTTTCAATATCTCTTTCGATTATTGAGAAAAGTGGTTTAAAGATGCAATGATATACTGAACAGTGGCTCAACCTACAGCTATTATCACTGTTACTCTGTGTAAATCAACTGGTTGCATCTGCCTCAATTTTGGGACTAAAAAAATTAGAAACTAAGTACAGTCATTTCCTCATTGTGTTCATTGGGTAATGCTATTAACCATGCAAAATACATATGAAGGACGGGTAACCAGCTATAGCTATTTTTTTTAAGATGAGGGCTACTATTTTGAAACCCACATACTCATAAATTCAAGTCCTGTGCTGACCAAATTGTTTTGCTCTGTAGGAATTACAATACACAGATAGTTTATATAAATTGTACAGGCATTATTTGTATTATTCTCACAGCTATGACAATAATGAATAAGGGGGGTCCTGTCTAGATGGGAATGGCGAGTGAATTGAGCCCTAACTGATTGATTAGACTCACGTTAAGTGATAAAGTTACAACATAAATTTTGTAAAGTTATTTAATTGGAAGTTACATATCTTAATGTTGAAATGAAAAAGAAAAATATGAATGTAATTTAATCATAATCCTGCTTTAAAGAATAATTTTAAAATGTTTAATAATGAGAGAAGAAATGTTTGTAGAATTTTTGTGAAAAATTAACATTTAACATTGCATAATTCCACTCATACCATTGAAAACAATATGGATATGAATTCTGTCAAAAATCTAACAAATAATTAAACTTTCTGTAATGCCACAGAAATCATAGTGGAGTGATCTCACTCTTCCATCTAGAAGTTCCAAGTTCAAATACTAGTAAAGCTTTATGTTTTTTAACTAACAAAATTAGTTTTTATAAGTAAAATTATTTGTCAAAACAGAAGAGAGGTAGATATGAGTATTTGGGCATACACGTTTATCTATAGTTATCAGAATCTCTCCAATAAGAAACAGCATGGTGCGTTAGTTTGCTGTGTGTACTCATTTTTATTTGGAATGAAGCATACAAAAGATTCCTTCAATCGAATGATTTATCTAGAATTATATTTGTGTTTTGTAGATAATAAAGGAAAACATTGGGAGTTTAGAGCTGTGTTAAATAATCACAACTCAAAAACAGCTCCATGTTCAGGATTTTGATGTTTTTCAAAGTAAAAGTTTGTTTTTATTTATAGTTATAATTTGAAAAAAACATTTAACAAAATCATGTGTAATGAAACATAAACCATGTAACATTTTCGCAGCGGGCCGTTGTTTTTTTAATCATATATAAAATGAATTAGTTTGGACCTGCTACGTGACACTGGGGGTCAAGACATTTTGAAAAATTGTATTTATGATCAGATTTGGCGCATATTCAAAATGTGTTATATAGAAAGAAATACCTCTGAAAAATGTACCTGGTGCATGGCACTGGGGAAAAAATGTACCTGGTGCTGGGGTTCAAGATATTAATGAAAATTTTATTATGATCCAATTTGGTTCATATTCAGAAGTGTGTTACATGGAAAAAATGTTACCTCTGCAAAAAATGGACCCACTAGATGGCACTGGAGAAAAAACGTATTTATGAACAGATTTGGCTCATATTCAGAATATATATATTTAGTTCATGTACAGGAACCAAACAGCAACAGTAACAATTGAAGAACATAAGAAAGAAGCCGTAATAAGAAAGGGAGTCCGACAAGGATGTTCCCTATCTCAGTTACTTTTTAATCTTTACATGGAACTAGCAGTTCCATGTTAAAGAACAAGATGTTAATGACACAAATGTTAAAGAACAATTTAGATTCAGAGTAACAGTACAAGGTGAAAAGATAAAGAAGCTACGATTTGCTGATGATATAGTTATTCTAGCCGAGAGTAAAAAGGATTTGGAAGAAACAATGAACGGCATAGATGAAGTCCTACGCAAGAACTATCGCATGAAAATAAACAAGAACAAAACAAAAGTAATGAAATGTAGTAGAAATAACAAAGATGGACCACTGAATGTGAAAATAGAAGGAGAAAAGATTATGGAGGTAGAAGAATTTTGTTATTTGGGAAGTAGAATTACTAAAGATGGACGATGCAGAAGCGATATAAAATGCTGAATAGCACAAGCTAAACGAGCCTTCAGTAAGAAATATAATTTGTTTACATCAAAAATTAATTTAAATGTCAGGAAAAGATTGTTGAAAGTGTATGTTTGGAGCGTCGCTTTATATGTTAGTGAAACTTGGACGATCGGAGTATCTGAGAAGAAAAGATTAGAAGCTTTTGAAATGCGGTGCTGTAGGAGAATGTTAAAAATCAGATGGGTGGATAAAGTGACAAATGAAGAGGTATTGCGGCAAATAGATGAAGAAAGAAGCATTTGGAAAAATATAGTTAAAAGAAGAGACAGACTTATAGGCCACATACTAAGGCATCCTGGAATAGTCGCTTTAATATTGGAAGGACAGGTAGAAGGGAAAAATTGTGTAGGCAGGCCACGTTTGGAATATGTAAAACAAATTGTTAGGGATGTAGGATGTAGAGGGTATACTGAAATGAAACGACCAGCACTAGATAGGGAATCTTGGAGAGCTGCATCAAACCAGTCAAATGACTGAAGACAAAAAAAAAAAAATATTAGTTACATGAAAAGAATAATTTTTGTAACAACTATACCCACTAGGTGGCGCTGGTGTCAAGATATTTACGAAAACAAATATACAAGGCAATGTGTAACCGCTTTAGACTAAACTATTGGACCGATTTACATCCGGGTTTTTGCAAAATGGTCCATATTGTCTGGAAAAGGTATTAAAGCTACTGAAATCCTTGATCTGACCAGACTGTTGAACAGACTACTGTGTTTAGAGAATAGTTTGAATTAAATCTGATCTACCAATAGCGAAGCATTGCTAGGACTGCTAGTTAGTAAATAAAATTTATTTTTGTGATACTTTACCAATAAAATAATAAGTATTGTACTTAATAACACACAAACATCAATTATTAGTAAATAAAACTAGTTTATTGTAATAATTTACCAATAAAATTAATAAGTGTTTTATTTAAAAACAAACAAACGTTATTATATTGCTTTGCAATATCATAATTAAATAAATAATTTTTTATATAATTTTTCTCAATTTTATTTTCATTAGATTCATTAACATCTATTTTTTCATTATTATTATTACAGTAATATTTATCTTCATTTAACATAGTTTTATCATTTTTTATAATTTTATATATTTTATTACATAAATAATAATTTAACTTAATTACTTTATTATTAAAAAATCTGTAACTTAGTATTGGTAAAAAGTAATTTATAATTAGCTTTATAAAATATAAATCTAAAAAATAATTTCTTATAATTTGAAATTGTGTAATTATTTTATATTGCTGATTTAATATGATTTTATTATAATTATGACAATACATTTTATTTATTGGTATTTTTATCATATCACCGTGTACAAATAAGCCTTTATTATAACTATTTTTAGTATTTATCCGAATACAATGATTTTTATTCTTATCGTTATTAATATTATAAATACATTTATTATTTGATGGAGGTGATATTAATATTATTGATGGATTACTGTCGCTTCTTTTAATCGAATATGATTCATCTGTTAATGATATTGATGAGATATTCATTGATTCTTCATTTTTATTATGATTATTAATATTCAAATTTATAAATTCATTTTGTTCAGTCTTATTATTATGAGAATTTAATCTATTAATACAAATTTTACGTTTATGTTTATAACAACAGCAATATTGTTGATGATTTTTTATTTTTTTTTTAAGTTTTTTTTTTGAAGGATTAAATGAATTTTTATTATTATTTTTAAGCCCAATATTACAATCAGTTTTATTATTTTCTGATAAACTTATACAACTTTTTGTCTTATTTGATGGCAAATTATTACGATTAGATACAGATTTACTTTGTTTTTTTTTTAAACTGTATGGAACTGTTTTATTAGTTTTGTCAGATTGGTATCGATTATTATCTTCTATACTTAATGTTTTGTCTATTTTGTTATTTTGTAATAATTGCGGTGAATTATCATCATCATCATCATTATTATCTTTATGATCGGTTTTATAATTTAATATTTCAACAGTTTCTTCCTCTTCTTCTTCATCCTCTTCTTCTTCTTCTTCCTGATCTGCTTTTTCTCTATCTTCAATCTTTTTTGATTTTGAATTATTTTTTTCTTCAGTTTCTCTAACATATATCATTTCTTTTTCCGCCTCCTCCTTCTCCTCTTCTTGTTCTTCCTCCTCCTGATCATCTTCTGTTTTTTCTTTATTTTCAATCGTTTTTGATTCAGAATTATTATATTGTTCTTTTTCTTCTTTCATTTCTGTTTCTCTAACATATATCATTTCTTTTTCCTCCTCCTCTTCTTCTTCTTCTTTTTCTTGATCATCATCTATTTTTTCTTCAATACTTTTTGATTCAGAATTATCTTTTTTTTCTTTTTCTTCTTTTATTCCAGTTTCTCTAACATATATAATTTCTTTTTCCTCCTCTTCTGTTTCTTCTTCAGAATTATCAATCGCTTTACATGCTCTATCTTTATTTATATCGCTACAATAATCATCTGTAAGAACATCATTGGTGGTGGTTGTTGTTGTATTTTTAATGTTTTCAACATTATAAGTAACTACTTCTTTTTTAATGTGATCGATTTCATTAATAGATTTATCATTATCAATTTCTTTAATAATTAATTTATTATTTTTATTATTATCGACATCTATATTGTAATTAATCATTTTTTTATCAGTATCATTAACATTTATTTTATTTTTATCTTTTTTTGGATAATCAAGAAACCATGTCAAGTTTATTTGAAAACCTCCTTTACTACTATGATATTCCTGCTTAATGTTGTTTTTATCGTTATTATTATTTTTGTCATCAGAAACGTTAATAGTACCTTCCTCTGCATTTTCTTTATTTATTTCTGCTAGTGATAATGTATTATCATCACTTTCAAAATTTGAATTAGTTGGTATTAATGATTTTTTCAAACTTTCTATATGTTTTAAATAGCTTTTAACAGTATATATACGTACTTCAAACATACTTTTTCCTTTGTCGGATTTTTTATTTGTATTATCATTAATTGATCTTTTTGATTTACATTTTTTTAAACTCGTATTAAGCTTATTTATATAACTTTTTGGTCCAAAAAAAAATAACATTTCACATGGCGATTTATCGTCATTACATTTAATATTTTTATTAATTATATTATCGAAAGCACTTCCAAATCCATATTTCCACACTGATATTCCATTACTGCTTTTCTGTTTTTTATCATCATCTGTAAAAAAGTTAAATTCTATAATGAATTTATATATATTTAAATCGCTTAGGTAAGTTAAATAATTTTAACTTAACTGTGTTTAAATTAATACTATTATGAATTTTGCATCTACTGTTAAGAATTGCAGATTTCTTAATAGTAGACAAAAAAAAAAAAATACTTGGAAACAAATTTGATACCAGGTATTTTTGATGTAAGAAAGAAATTTATCAACAAAAAAGTGAATTTTTCAATAATGGTTTTAAAACAATTTCATCAACCTCTGGCAGATTGGTAACATCTCTATCTTGTCTAGTAGTTCAAGTTCCTGTCTGAGATTTTTCACATCCTATAAAAATTCATTGTTATTCATGTGGACTATAAATTCATTGTTAGTCATCTGGACTTCAGTCTGTTGTAAAAGTGAATAAAAATGTGTATACACAGTGATATTAAAGAATGGAAATGGTTTCATATTTCAAAATTGAGGAATACTATAAGAAAAATTCAATAATTCATGAGAAATTGATGTGGAGAAAAAACAATTTATTCAACGACAACGAAACTTACACTACTTTTCAACATAGCCTCCAGCAACATTTAGGTACTTGTCTCACCATTCTGTGAGCTTTCTGATTCCTGCAGCTTAGACATCTTTACCTTGTTTGAACTATTAGTGCATCACTTTTTGACCTCTTTGTTGTCATCCAACTTCTTGCTGCGTAAAAAGTCTTTGAGCGGGCACAATATATGAAAATTGGACAGGGCGAGGTCTGAGCTGTAAGGAGATATGGGTTGGAAGGTGTTGCCACACCTCCCAATCCAACTTCTAGAGTGTTTCTTCTATTCTCTGAGCAATGTGGGGGTACATGTCATCACGCAAGAGAATCAGAGTGCTCTCTCAAAAGGTGTGTTTTGACCTTATGTTTTCACCTTATCGTAGGTCTCACTTTGTTGGAGCATGTTAGAATAGTATTCGTTGTTCATAGTATGCTGTTCTTCTTCTAAATAGTCACTAAAAATTGGACCTTGTGAGTCCCAGAAGACCATCAACATCACCTTACTAGCTGAGGCACAAATTAAAATTTTTTTTCTGGGCTAATTCAGATGTTTCCACCCAAAACTATGTCGTTTGGATTCAGGTTTGAAATGGTCTACCCACATTTCATCACAGGTTATTATACGATCTACAAAGTCCTTACCTTTGGCTTCAAACTGTTCTTTGAGTGCAGAAGAATTGTAAATATGGGTGTTTTTATGGGCTTGAGTCAACTCTCTTCGAACCTATCTCGAACACATTTTGCAATAATTCAGTACATTATGAATGATTGAATGCGCAGTTCCAACACTAATATTACGCAAATTAGCAATTTGGGAAATTCAGACTTACCTGTCTTCACAAATAAGATCATTTATGCAATTTTTCAGCGCGGTAGTCGAAACCTCAACTGGTTTTCCAGACCAGGCTGATTGAGATCAGTCACACTTATTCTGCCCGAATAAAAACTTTTCCACCCATTTATACCCATTACTGCTTTTTACCATACACTTTTCACCATACTGTTTCAAAATTTTTGAATAAATTTCACCCCGTTTCACATCGTATAATACCAAAAATCTTATCACTGAATGTTACTCTTCTGGCGTACATATTTCAAGCGAAGCTAACATTCTGAAATCAACAAAGGAGGATATGTTTTGATTAATTATGATCGAACAGCTAATTAAATGTATTCACAAGGTTGCCAACTTAACCCTCAAAGTTTCACTGTCACTGAATGAACTGTTTTTTCTCTACATCAATTTGTCTTGTTAATTATTGAACGTCCCTCGTAGGAGGTAGAAATAATGAGGATCTACATAGTTACAAAATTACTACCTTTAGGTGTGTTTGGAATTTTTATCTGTCATCTTGGATCTGCTATATTGAATCAAATGTTTTTCTTTATTAGGAAGGTGAAGATTTGATAAATTTTTTTTTTGTCTTCAGCCATTTGACTGGTTTGATGCAGCTCTCCAAGATTCCCTATCTAGTGCTAGTCGTTTCATTTCGGTATACCCCCTACATCCTACATCCCTAACAATTTGTTTTACATATTCCAAACGTTGCCTGCCTACACAATTTTTTCCTTCTACCTGTCCTTCCAATATTAAAGTGACTATTCCAGGATGCCTTAATATGTGGCCTATAAGTCTGTCTCTTCTTTTAGCTATATTTTTCCAAACGCTTCTTTCTTAATCTATTTGCCGCAACACCTGTTCATTTGTCAATTTATCCACCCATCTGATTTTTAACATTCTCCTATAGCATCACATTTCAAAAGCTTCTAATCTTTTCTTCTCAGGTACACCGATCGTCCAAGTTTCACTTCCATATAAAGCGAATATGTTTGGAGCTCCAAACATATACCTTTTCCCAAAAATCTTTTCCTGACGTTCAAATTAATTTTTGATGTAAACAAATTATACTTCTGACTGAAGGCTCATTTCGCCTGTGCTATTCGGCATTTTATATCGCTCCTGCGTCATCGATCTTTAGTAATTCTACTTCCCAAATAACAAAATTTGTGAACCTCCATAATCGTTTTTCTCCTATTTTCACATTCAGTGGTCCATCTTCATTATTTCTACTACATTTCTTTACTTTCGTTTTGTTCTGTTTATTTTCATGCAGTAGTTCTTGCGTAGGACTTTATCCATGCCGTTCATTGTTTCTTCTAAATCGTTTTTACTCTCAGCTAGAATTACTATATCATCAGCAAATCATAGCATCTTTATCTTTTCACCTTTTACTGTTACTCCGAATGTAAATTGTTCTTTAACATCATTAACTGCTAGTTCTATGTAAAGATTAAAAAGTAACAGGGATAGGGAACATCCTTGTTGGACTCCCTTTCTTATTGCAGCTTCTTTCTTATGTTCTTCAATTATCACTTTTGCTGTTTGGTTCCTGTAAATGTTAGCAATCGTTCGTTCTTCTATCTCTGTATTTGAATTCTAATTTTTTTTTTAAAATGCTGAACATTTTATTCCAGTCTACGTTATCGAATGCCTTTTCTAGGTGCATAAATGCCAAGTATGTTGGTTTGTTTTTCTTTAATCTTCCTTCTACTATTAATCTGAATGCTAAAATTGCTTCCCTTCTCCCTATACTATTCCTGAAACCAGATTGGTGCTCTCCTAACACTTCTTCTACTCTCCTCTCAAAGCTTCTGCATAGAATTCTAGTTAAGACTTTTGATGCGTGACTAGTTTAACTAACTGTTCTGTATTCTTCACATTTATCTGCTGCTTTCTTTGGTATCATGATTATAACACTTCTTTTGAAGTCTGACGGACTTATTGTTTATTGTTTCTCAATAAACAATGTTTTGAGTTATAATGTTAGCAGTATAATTTAACAATGAGATAATACAGTTAAAATAAAAATTGTAATCTGTAAATCGACATGTAAAATCTAAGACATATTTTAATTAGGTTTGTAATGCGAGATATATTGTAAGGTTTGTTTTTTTTTTTTAGTACTGACTTATTCTATACTTTATAAACTGAATTTTTAAATTTTTATGTTTATATGGATATGATTTACAGAGTAATTTAAAGTAAGAAATCATATTTTAAAACTTTTCGAATTATGAACAAAGTTGCTTATAAATGCAAAAATTGCAATATTAATAAAATAAAGTAAAATGCCTTGTAGTAACTTTTTTATTTTTTATTACCTTCAGAATTGCATCCAGTAACAAACATTATAAAATTAATGTTCGAGTTAATGACCCAAACACTATACAGCTTTCAACTATAACTTTTTTTACTATAACACTGATTATAGTAATACACAGAACTAACAATTTGATTCAATATTACAATAAATAGCTAGGTCAACTGATATTTACTTTATAACAGTATTTAATTTTAAAATTAGTTGTTTTCGTTACTAAATTATTTTATGTGATAAATTTTGGAGTATACCATTCTACAAGAAGTCTTCAAAATGCTTTCCCTTTATAACTTACCAGTAAACTTATAATTTGATATTAACCTTAAGGAATATCTGTTTATCATGTTTGGTGTAACAAGTGCAGATTCATCGTTCAATTATGTGCCTTTCAATTCATCAGTGTTTACGGATTTGTTTTGTATACATATACATTATGTTTTAAGTAAAAATAATTAATTTAGAGGAGTAAGATCCGTAGACCTGGCAGGTATCTATGACTCTACTATGACCTATTCAATGATCTGGAACTCATTTTTGCAATTATGATCGCTCTTAACTCAAAAAGAGAATCATTTATTAAGAAACATTTCACCATCGTTTTTCTAGTAAAATTTTACGTTAAAATCATGTAATACATACATGTACTCACTTTTCTGTTAAAAAAAATGGTTTGATTCAATATGGTAGACAAAAATTCCAAGCAGTAATTTTCTAATTATGTAGATCCCAACTTTAAATATGAAACAGTTTCCTTACTTTAATATTGCTCTGTAACTCCATATCCATATAACCAAATGGATTTAAAAATCTAGTATGTAAATTTTTTAAATAAGTCATCAGCACTAAATGATACATTACAATATGTCTAATATAACAACCCTAATTAAAAAAAATATATATTTTTATTTTTTTATAATTCAGTATTGCAGTTTACATACTGATTTGTGGATTACAATTATCATTATTATCAAATTATACTGACAAAAAGTCAATCTAAAAATGAGATACTTGAGCTTTTTATAAATCTAGGCCTTGAAATGAACAATTTACTATAAACTGGAATTTAATATTAAGTAAACAAAGCTTTACGATGTATAATTTAATAAGATGTACACACAAAATTATAAAAGAATGAACAAAATTATCTTACCATTATTAGTTGACTTCATTTTCAAAGTTTATTTGATAAAAAAAAATTATTATTACAATAAAATTTTTTGTATATTTGTTTATATATTGTATGGTTATTTGTAAGAAATATGAATAACATTTGTATTTCAAATGTTAATGGGAACAAAACATTTGGAAGAAATTAAAAAAAAAAAAAATAGCTGTATGCTACATAAATACTATTAAATTACGAGTTGCAAATTTGTTTATTTATTTTAATGTATAAATATTTTATCCTCTGAAATCAGCTGATCAAAAATTCATTTTTTATACAGATAGAAAAAAGTTTTAAAAATACAATAAATAAAAATAATATTTTTTAATTAATTAAAATTATAATTTGTAAATATCAGCAAAAAATTATAAAACTACTTTGAATAATTAGCTAACCCTTAATTTGGTGCCGAGTATAAAATTCAAAATTTACAAAGAATTGTTAGAATTATTTTTTTACTTTTGGTTGTTTTAGTTAACCTTTATATTTCATCCTGTTGCCGAATGGCTTCAACGGCACATGGCACTTTAAAACCTTGTGGTAGCCCTGAAAAGGGCTGTTTAAATTCTTTTGATAGCCCTAAAACGGGCTGTTTGAAGGTTTTGGAGCGGTAGCAATGAAAAGAACCGTTTGTGAGGCAGCTCAGAGAAGGACTGTTGGGTCCGGAAGCTGGTCTCCGGCGATGTCGGCTCGTCTTCGGAATCACACCAAGCCTCCCCTCAGCGACAGTTGAGTCCCACTGCAGCATGGCAGAGCCTCGGGTCGGCGTCCAACCCGCCGGCGCAGCCGAGTTGGTACTCCCTGAGCGATCCCATGCTGAGCCCGCCGACTAGCTGGGGCGGGAAGGTAGCGTCTGCGCCCGGTGGCTCCCTCAGGGGACGGTCAGGCCTGCTGTTCCGGCGGGGAAGTTGGCATCCATCGGGAGGTCCCATGTTGAGCCGGCCAGGGAACTTTTCCATATGTTTCTTCTTTTCCAATTGATGGTCAATTAAAAATTCGCTCTGGTGTTTGCTCTTTTATTGGAGCCTGCGAGTGGTGGGAGAGCTGCGCGGTCAGCTACTAGTGACGCGTGCAGCTGCGTACGTACACTGTACTCCCACTGACATCTGACCTGCTAGCGTTGCGTTTGTCGATATCAAGCTCGGCATGTATGCGGCAACATCTAGGCGGGCGCATACGAATCCAGATCTGATGGATCTCGTTGTAGTTCAATTGTCAGGTCATGGTGTACAGGTTTGAGCCTGGAGAGGTGTACCTTTAGTCGGGTGCCTTTCCGGTCGATTTATAAACGTCTCCTGTACATTGAAAAATAGTGCACAGGCCTTCCCATGGAGCCTCGAATCCTGCATATCGACCTTCATGAGCAGGGCCGGTGTACTGCCTGACAAACATTTGGTTGTCCACCTCAAATGTCGGTTGCTCTTCTCTGATATCTACGAATTTCTTTTGACAGTAGACTTCTTGGTGTGATGCTGCCTTTTCCTTTTTTTCCTCAATCGGTTGAGGTGATTCCTCTGCTTTTGGTTGCTGTCAGACTCCGGGTCTCTTTAGCTGTCTCTCAATGAGCAGATCGCTTGATAGCGTGCCGGTCGCGACGTTAGCCCGATTTCTTAATGCGAAAAGCACTCGTAGCACATTCTTATCCCAGGTTAGATGGTTGACATCCTGCTCGAGTTCTGTTCTCAGTGTCTTCTTCACTTCCTCATTACGATGCTCCGTGGGATTCGTCCATAGATGGTATACGGGTTAGGCAAGTGTGTAGTGTATCGTTGGCGGTATAACTTCTTCCACTTCCAACTTGTGAGCGCAGTCCGTTATCTGTCAGGACGGCCGCAGGATAGCCTCAGCGGCAAAACACTTCCTCCTCAAAACAGCTGAAGATTGTGTCCGTGTCAGCTCGAGGAACGGACCTAGCCTCTATCCAGCGGGAAAACAGGTCAGTCGCAAGTGGTAGCGATTGACCTGTTGCTTCGTTCTGTTTCTAGTTATGAACCCACTAATTCAATCGCCACATGCTTCCAACAAGTTGTAATCCTCTGAGGTCGCTGATTGTCTGGTGGAACGTTTGGCCCTCGTTTGTAGCGGGCGCAAGTGCGGCAGTCCCGGATGTACGTTCTTCGTAAGGCCCTGCCAATCGTAGTGTTGGCGGATTGCCCCGCCATGTCTTTTCTGCTACGGGATGACCGGCTTCTAGAGCGTTGTGGTAGTGTCGTATGATAGCCGACCGGTTACTGGTGAGACGTACACTCCCACTGCTGTAGGTCCCTGCCCTAGTGCTATGTCCTGCTGTACATAGGATTCCGCCTTCTTTCTCTCTGAAGTGAAGGCCTGAGGCCGAATTTGTATCCTGACTGACATAATCAATGGCCCTCTGGATCGGCTTCTTGTGCTTTCCACACCTACTGAAACAGAGAAGTGGCGACGATTTCTTGCGGTCGGGGTGTAACCGCTTCATTCTCTTCTTGGCTGCATTCAGTCCGGTGTAGTCTATCTTCATCACGCACCATTTTAGTATTTTTTTCTTCCGCCATTTCTCTTGACAGCAGATCTGGTAGTTCATTCTCCCAGCTACGACAGTGCTCTAATGTAAACTTGAAACTTTGAACCAATGAGGCCTAACAAGCATATTTTGTTTTCAGCCCAGTGGCCTTCCTTAGCATGTCAAAGCCTTGTTGTCCATTTTGTCCATTCTGAGAATGAAAGTTTGGTCTTTGAGGTATGGACAATAGCATTTGATTGCCCACACCAGAGTGAGGCATTCTCTGCCTCTGAAAGCTTCGTGTTGGTGTACAAAATGACTCTTTGTTCCCCATTTCTTGCTGGTAAAGCACAGCTCTCAGTCCTCGCTGGCTGGCCCCGGTTTGCAAGACTGTAGAAGGCTCTGGATCCAGCCAAGATAACTTCAACAGTCTTCTGAAGGCCTGCTGAACTGTTTTGAAGGCTTGCTGTGTATCCTGACCCCCAACAGGAAAGATAATCTCCATGGCTTTACGGTCACCACTCTACCTACTCCGTACTTAGCCCTGAGGGGCTTTACCAGAAGTCATCTTCAGTACCTCAGCAACAGACATCTTTCAGTCTGAATTGCCTCAGTCATGATGCCATCGATTCTAATGACACAAATGAGATTCCCATCAGTGTACTACATTAGCCTAGTTAACCCTACAAATACTTTTACAGTCTTAAGTAAGACTGTCCCAATTGAGCTGATAGCTAACCATACACCTTTTTCCTGAAAACAGGAAAAAGTGAGTTCCATACGCAACACTAGTGAGACACTAAAACAATAAACTATAAACTAACAAAACAAAACATAAACTTGAAATACCAACAAAATTGTTTGTAATTTTAGTGATTATTATTTTCTTAATCTTTAGATTATAATAGATTTTTAGGTAAATTATTGAAATCATACAAAGTAAAACATATTATAAAATTTTCATAGAAGGTTGCAGCAAGTTACTTTTTTAATTGTATATTAAAATAATACTGATTAGCAATGAATTGACCATCGTTCTATTATGTATTCTGAAGCTAGCATTTCAGTTGTTTCTTGATCAGAGATTCAGTTTATAGTGCCATGGACTTTTATCAAAGCAGAATTGGAGTCTTAAAAAAAGTCCTGAGCAGTATAATTAATAAGCTCAAACTGAGGACGAGTACCATGATAAATGGTTCAACTAGTATCTTGGTTGTTTCTGTAACATATTCTAAAAGTCGGCAGAGCATCCTAACCCCATAGGGGAAGACACCGACCTTGTGATGTTTCCAGTCGCCACATCACTCCCCACTTTTCTAGCCTTGATGAGCTTTAACTGGAGTCACCTTTTGCCCTCTAACTTGAATAAGCCCTCATAGTAATAAGCCAGGGATGTCACCAATGTAAATGCCTCAGCAGTCATTTACATTGGTGATTTTTTAAACTCAGCTTTTGCCTTCACTGCAGCCCTTTTCTGGACATCTTGAATATACATTGTTGCCCTCTAAACTAACTAACCGAATTCGTGGAAGCACGAACTCCACGCCTAGTTCTACATTATTGAGCGAATTCGTGTAAATGTCTCATAATTCGAGGTAATTGAATAGTAACATACCACCAAAAATATTGTTTGTAACAATGAAATTTAGCCCTAGTTCCCTTAGTGAACTCAAATATCAGTTCATACCCCTCGCTTGGTTTCTTTTTGGACTCTGGTCTGGTCTACCAGGGAGAGGTGGACAGGCTTCCTACTCCCACTTAGCTCCATCGCTGAGTCCTGCATGACATTTACTTACTACCATCGTCGAGATACTGCTACACCACGGCTGCATGGGAATCCATGCCCTCGGCAGTGCAGTCGCCATCTCACAGACAGTGATGTGCTTGCTTATTCAAAAATTGCCCTTGTCAAAACAATGCTACACCTCATGGCTGCATGATAACCCATACCCTCGGCAGTGCAGTCGTCATTCTGTCAACAGCTAACAAATCATCAATAATCACCATTACTTTACTGACTAATCATGGTTCAATGCCAACACACCTACCTCCGGCCAATCAACTGCCCAGGCGGTTCCTAGCCACCCAGAATGCTACTCTACTATACCTCTTTAGCTGATCTGCTCAGGGCGAGGAAACGGAGGAAGCCAGTCATGATAGTCTGTTCTCCACAAGTCTTCCTTTTGACCCGCAGATCAAGAAAGGAATTCACTCTCTCAAGCTCCCTAACAACTCTGGTACATTCAGTCTCGGGGACAAACATAAAGGACATTGTCCGCAGTGTCATTGACCTTACAGTCCGGGCACAGTTGGCAGAGCAATGGCTTCTTTATTACAATTCATTGGGGAGTCAAGTCTTTTTTTATATTTACGGAACTGTTTGAGAACGGTAATTAAACAAGAAACCAAACTACTGGTTGTAGTGTCTACTAGGTAAAAGTCTACAAACAGTAATAACAGATTTGCTTTCATGAAACCATAGTATGTCAAATCTAATTTATGAATCTTATGCGAGTTACATCTCTATTATATTTTTTTAATTTGTTCAAATCTAGTTTACTTAACTAAGCTTAGTTGTTTTGTATAAATAAGGCATATTTTTGTTAAGTATCACAAATACATTTTCAGTCACAGGATGCTGTAAAAGTGAATCTTTATTTAAAAAATAGGTTTACATAAAGAGGGGAATTCCTTTCCCGAAATAGCATGTACGGACAGAATATAAATTATTCATCGCATTTTATGGGTTAAAAAATAAACAAAAGCAATGTAGTGTGCGATGATTTTCTGCAAACAGTATAGGTATTAGAGTTACCAATGACTTTGAATGAACACTCTGGCACAGTGTAATGACAGGGAAGATTGTCAGTTGAACAGTGGTTACCGTACAGAAGAAAATACTGTACATACTATTGTTTCATGAAAGCGAATCTGTTATTGCTGTTCATAGACTTTTCGTTCTGAGTACAGACATGATCCTCTTATTAAAGATTATATTAAATGTTGGAATCAGCAGTTTAAGGTTATAAGAAGTGTAGTACACAAAAAAGGTGCTGGCATATCTCCCTCCTTCAAGGAAGTTGTGGATTAAGTGAGAGAAAGCTTTCAGAAAAGCCCGCTGAGCCAATGGTTACTTTCGCTATTCATCTGGACATGATACAAGAGTATGCAGTACCACAAATTGAACATTGGCAACTTAATGTTTACTTCCAACAAGATGGTGCACTACGACACTGGTGTTTACATGTTAGGGACTACCTATATGAACAATTCCTGTACACTGGATTAATTGTGATGAACCAATTCCTTCTCAATCTCTTATCATTATGCCACTCAATTTCTTTCTTTCAGGGTTTGTCAAAGACAGGTAATACCGAACAGAGGTTGGTTGTCAAGATCGATGAACGATGAACTAAAAAGAAGAATTGTAGGTGTAATTAATGGAATAATGGGATTATAATGGGATTATATGGGATATCTATTAATTAATAATGGGATTAATGGGATATTCTCTGTAATATGTAGCGTGAAATTGAATATAATCTAGAAATTCTACCCACCAAAAAAGGTGTTCATGTGGATCTTGTTTACGTAATAATTGTTATAAAAAAAACTCTTTGAAATGCCCTGTTCAGTAATAAAACATCCATAGGTATGCCTATTTAAGTAACCCCTAAAATGCTCTGAGTAATTTATGATCACTCTGTATAATATAGTTTTCATAACCTAATGGTTTTAGATGATCTGGAAAATCACACAATTCACTCACAAAAATAGTTTAATTACTCTCAAGAATAAAAAAACATCCTATACCTTATTTAACAAGAAGAATGAAGTGATTATTTATTGTCTTCTTTGTAGAATATTTTATGGTATATCAACATTCCAGATTCACCAAAATGTAGGTGATATTCCTCCCTACAAGTTATACCTTTATGCTGTTCATAGCAGGCACTGTCTGCATAATCAACACTCTCAGAGAAAGTAACCTGGACTAAGTACTTATGTGTTTTACAAATCACAAACATAAGAACTCAAACAATTAGTATACAGCAACAAATTAATATAACGCTATTTTTTAAAACAATATATTTATTTAGTAAGGAATTTTTAAATAAATTTATTTTTTTTATGAGCAGTATTTGGTATTTTCAAAGGATCTGGTAAAATAAAAATACAAATGCTAGAAATTTTTTAAAACGTTTTATTTTGGAAATTTTTAAAACATTTATGTTTTTTAGAAAGTTTAATCCACTGAGATATCATTTTCACCAGTTTTAATTATCCTTATTTAAACTAAAACTTGTTTAAAATAAATATTAAACTTGAGAATTATCACATTTTTTTAAACTAAATAGCATTTATTCTAGATTTTTAATAGATAAACTAATCTAACAGTTAAAATTACTACATTACATTTAATGTATTATCTTTATTTTTATAACAAATTTCATTTTTACATTTCAGTATTCATAATTTTATGTAAATTTATTCATAGAGATCTAATTTTGTACAAACAAATGGACGGGATTGATAAAAATATGTACTTGTTTGTACAAAGTTTTTACAAATAATATGACCTAATCTCAGGAAATATTGTTAAACTCTTGAAAATATTTGTACACGACATGTAAAAGTCTATAAATTCAAAATAAAATCTGTAAAATATCATTTTATTAATACTTTGATCAGTATAATAATTGCTCAATATTATTTAATCCGATTAAGCAAAATCATTGATTGGTAATTAAATAAAAATATTTTGATTTCTTGAAGGACTGTGAATAGCGTGGATTTATATACTACCTAAAAAAAGTAGAAGAATTAATTTTAAATGGAGTTATCTCATGTCATTTGTGTGTTTTTAAACGATCATTTATCTCTATTCACCCTTGTAACATAGATTTGTACAAGTATAAGGCCCAACCAATTCAAAACTGCCTAGTCTGAAGAGCTCTAAAATATTATGGTCTACATCACCTCGGCTGGACGTTAAGCGAATATCATAGTTAAATTATCTTATGTAATGATATTCTTGATCTAATCAAGTCATGGCATATATAAATCAACTTAATTCGTTTATTTAGCAATATTTATTTTTAATTAAATTCTTTCTAATTTAGTTAAATCAGTCGGTCTAGGTTATTTTTTTTAATATTTATTCATAGCGCATCATTAATAATTATTGAAATATTCCATAGCTAGCAACTGACAGAAGCAAATCTGGTAAAATGTAACTTTTCATAAAAAATAATTTCATTTAAAAATTTGTATAAAATCAAGCATCTATAAATTCATATAATACATTTTTTACATATACTTCAGAATGTTCAAATGTTGTCTTATTGGTTTCAGATAGTAATAATCACAGATTGCTAAATTGGATATTACAGATATAATTCATGGTAAGAGTTCAATTAATTTGCTTTATTCTTGCAGTAAATGTATTTCCTAATTAAAAAATAAACAGTTATTAGTTTAAAATAATGTAACAGTATCATTTTTATGCAAAATTTTATACTGTGTAAGTAAAAATGACATTTAAAGAACTTACGTAAATTAAATCCTTTTAATTCAGATTCTGAATTAAAATAGATTTCTGTATTTTAATTTTTATAAAATATATGCACAGAAGAAAAAACAAAAAAAAACAAAGATTTAATAACTTTTACTTTGAGATTATCAATAATTTCCTGAAGATTGGTTGCATTTTACTATTATCACCCTGTTTGTTTATAGGCATCATTCTGTATATCTATTTTTTTTTTCATATCTGTATTCATCGACTAATATGAATTGTATCAACTAGTGTTAATGTACTTGTTGAATGCTGATGATTAAAATTATTTAAATAGTGTCGTTTCCGTTGTAGCAATTGTTTCAGTTGTTTAATAAAACTATTACTCAATGGATTATATAAACACCACATGATTCCATCTGTAACAAAAAAAATTTCAAAATGAAAAAACCTTAATTTTTATTTATAATTTTTTCAATATGATTTGTTAAATATCTTTAAACATTTTAGTTACTGGAATAAAATATTCTATCATCATTTATGATGGTTATTTCTTATAATATTTTATTTAATAAATGATTTTAAACCCGTAATATCCCGTGAAGCGATATCCCATGAACAGGTTTATATCTTTGATTGACTGTAATTATTTTTTCGAATAATTAATTCTGCTAAATTTTACAAAGTTATCAAAACACATTACACAAGTTAGTTTTTTTTATAGTGTACAATAAAATTAGTGGTCTTAAAATAAAACTTGGGTTTTCCAATATAGAAAAAAAAACAGTTTACAGCCAAAGAAGAACTGTTATTGTTAATAATAAACTAAAATTTTACCGTATTTAAAAATACAAAATATCATTACTTAAATTGGATTTGTCTTCCAGCTAAATATTTCATCAAATGTAAAGTATAAATGCCCAAAAAAATCATTAGGGCTCAAGAAATTTCTTCTTTGTACGAACAAATCAAAAGTACTTTGACAGTTAAATCCGTATAAGCAAATAAATTATGGGATTACAAATTTTCCCTAAAAGTCACATAAAGAAAAATACCATAAACAGTTCAATTGATTAATCTTAATTGCCAGCCCAAAATTTTAGTAATTCCTATTTAATTACCAAACAGTTTATTATTTTACAACAATTTTCATGAAAATTAAAATGTTGATCTCCATGACATAGTGAAAATTCTTAGGCTTTCATCTGGAAGGTCCCAGGTTCAAATCCTGGTAAGGCATGGAATTTTTCATAGTCTACAAAATTTACATTCCATTTTCCTACATACAAGCTTTATACTTGTTTAGTAAACTAATAATCAAAATTTAAAAATATACATAAATAAATATTTTATTCAAATCACAACATTATATGTTATGTAAATAATTTGTTAGATAATAAAATACAACTCTCCTGAAAGTATTAAGGTGAAACAGAATGCAAAAGTGGCGGGAGTATCTTCTCCCTTCGAATCACAGAGCCTGGACAGTGTCCCTTGCTGCTGTATGATTCTATATCGGGCGTGTTTCAAGGGTTTATTTTAATGTCGGTTATAAGTTTTAAGTTTTGTTATGTTTTATGGGCAGATTTCTGATTAGTGTTCCATATCTTTTTTGGACCAGCGTTCTCAAACCAATTACTGGGTCTGACTGCAGGAGACTAAGCTTTTAAAACCTGTGCTCCCAACATAATTCCCGCTGTATTAAGGTGAAAATTTCTTAATCCGAATATTATTACAACCCAAAAAATAAAAATAAAATAAGTGGTTACGGTTATATGCAAAGTTTGTAAATAAAGTAATGGGACTGGTTCAGAAAAACTTTTTATTTACAATCCAATTATAAATGGACTCTTATCACCTTCAAAATAATTCCCTTGGAAGCCATACAACGCTTCAAATGGTTTTTCCACTCTTCGTACCAGTGTTGGAACTCAGAAACCACATTATCCTTCAGATGGTCTGTTAAATTTTTTTTAATGTTTTCTACTGTTCCAAAATGGTATCCTTTGAGGTGTTTTTTTTAAAGTCGAGAACAGGAAAAAGTTGCAGAGACTCAAGTCAGGTGATTAGGTGGTTGAAGAACTACAGAAATGTTTTTCATTGCCAAAAACTCATTGAGAATGTAATGTGGCAAGGTGCATTGTCATGATGTAGCATCCAGTTATCTTTGATGGCCAGTTGTCTTTGACTCTGATATGGTTCAAACTGAATTGTTTTGCATTCATTCTGACAGTTAATCACCAGTCGTACTGTATCAAGTCTGATTCGCTCAACATTGTTGTCACTTTTTAATGTTAAAGGTCTTCCAAAGCGTGGATTGTCCACTACTGATTCCTGGCCATCTGAAAATGCTTTAAACCAGCTAAAAACTTGGACTCATGACAGAGCCTCATCTCCATACACCCTTTTCAATTTAAAACATTTCAGTAGCATTGCTACCAAATTTAATACAAAACTTGATTGCACTATGTTGCTCGTAATTAGTATCACTCATTTTTGTAACGCACAACAAAAACTCGTTTCACGATAAGTTTATGTCTTACATGGCAAAAAAATATTACCTAATATAAATCAGCTGTTCATATAACCAAATGTTTATTAGTAATTTACAGTGTTGCCACTTTAGCTGCCAAAAAAAAAACTAGTCTCGTTACTTTATTTACAGACCTTGTTGTAGGAGTTACCCTTGTTTTCTTACCCAGTAAATCCTTCTTTATAACATGGGTTGTCAGTTCTACCTTACAATATTATCATAGCATCCCATGTGTCTTGTGTCCAGCACATCCCATTGCTGGCCTCATGCCTCAAACCTAAAAGGATCCTCCAGTTTTTTTTATAACCTAACTTAAATTCTCTTTTTTTACCTCGGCCTTGGTCTGAATCTGTTTAATATGAACAAAACTGCAAAAAAGACTCAAGAGGGAATTATTCACCCCTGAACTTCTTCTGTTATCTTTTTTTGGATAATCTTAACCAACATTATGAACACCACAATTGTTTGGTATACAACATAGTCCCAATAATGTTCTCAGTAGTAAGCACGCTAAATTTTCTCCAACATGCTTCACTGTACTCCATGAACTGACCACACATGAACACCATATGTTCTCCAGTATCTTCCTTCCCACAATAATCACATTCAGTGGAGGGTATCTGCATCTGCACACACGGGTATGCCTTGAAATACCTGGAACTGGGACAACTCATCCTTCAGTTCCCCATATTTTTAGTTTGCCTTCTGTGAAGGTCAGGGATTAGTCGGTAGATCCATCTTCCTTTTGTAGATTGATCCCATTACGAAACATATTAATAATTATTATTTGAAATAATAACAATACAATGATGTGAAGATTTTTATTTATATACAGAGTGGTGCACAAAATGATCCAATATTTGGTTTTATTAAAACATATTTATTTAAATCGCAATACAGAAAAGTAAAATACAACATGTTTACTATATACCTGGAGATTATGTTCTGCTTATTACATGTTCAATATGACCACCATCACGTCTAGCAACTTCTTCAACACGTACGTACTCCTATGTTGTTAATAACTCGACAACACATATTCTCAGTTATCTCGTTGCACGCCTCAATGATCAGCACTCATAGTTCCATCACTATATGAAGATCTTTAGGGAAAATCTTTTCCTTTAGAAATCCCCAAAGAAAATAATCACATGGATTCAAATCAGGATTATTCGGGGGCCAGTTCTGTCCACACGCAAAACGATTAGAAAATCGGTTTGAAATGACATTTGTGTTAAAAGTTTCATGCAGAAAGTCTAAAGCAACATTAGCTGTGTGCAGTCTGGCTCCATTCTGCATGAACCACTCATTTCTACTTGAAATCCTTTTGCAAGAAACTGAGGAAAAAATTATTATGCATCATGTTTGGATAACCATTTACTGTTCACTGTTCAAAAAAGAATGGCCCTATTACCCAGTGAATTGAGATAGCAGTTTGTACCGTAATTCTTGGAGCATAATGCACCTTTTCATGTAGCACGTGTGGATTTTTGGAAGCCCAAAAAGGCACATTTTGTTCATTAACAACCCCGTCTAGATGAAAATGTGCCTCATCTGAAAACCAAATACTGTTCAACAATACGTCTATGTTTAGCCCATTCAGTGAATGCCATTCTTTGATGTATGTTGTCAACCGTTACTTTAGGCAACACTGTTATTTTTTACGAATACAATTGCAAATAAGTTGTTAAAATTTACTGCACAGATCACCTAGAAATCCCAAGTTGTGCTGCTGATTTTCTTGTTGATTTGCTCGGGCTCCTCAGCAACGCTGCTCTGACAACTTTGACATTTTCTGTAGAAGGAAGATTGGCAGGCTGTTCATGCTTACTCTCAAATACTGAACCATCATTAAATTTTTCGTCAAATCTATGAATTGTTTTGAATGAGGGCAACTACCGAGTTTGAAAATCTGCACAAATCCGTCGTTGTGTAAGCACCATACTTTTCTTTCATTAAAAAACAAGACAGCCCTTATGTGCTGTTCAACAGTCAGTCTTACTTTTGACGAACGATACACAAACAGCACACTCGGAAATAGAAGAAACTAATTTTCACGAACTGCTTTCGTTTCTGCCAACATTAAACACATAAACAGTTATTGCCAAAACAAATGTTGGATCATTTTGAGCGCCACTGTGAATTTAATAACAACATAAACTATTTTTTTTTACAGTTTTCTTTATTTGGGTGAACTATTTTTGTTAGTCTGCAGTGACAGTGAATAAGGTTATGTTATTTCAAACCTCATTTCTGTGTGAGATTGGTATTAGTTGTGAATGTAATTACTGTTGATCTTTTTTATATTTGAAGCCTAAAGGACGTATTAAATGGTAATTTTTTTCTATAGCAATCATTGTCATAAATATAACCTCTCATCTTGTGGAATTCAGGAGTATGTCATCCGTTCCCTTTTGTAGTCTAAACCAAAACTAATTATTATCTAGTAAGAGTAAATAACCAACTCACTGTACAATAAACTGTCTATTTCAACAACTTTCCAGTGTATGAAAATAGTGAGATAAGGTAATATAAATTAAGAATATCCATTTCTTTTTCTGATTTACGTTGGCACACCACAATTCCTGTCTTCCAATCAGTAGAAAGGTTGTATTTTAAGTCCAGATGTCGTTAAACAAAACATATACTACATTACAACTATGAGCTATTCTTTGGCTTTATGTTATGGGTTTAGTCTTCACCTGAGGTAGTTCTTCTTTGAAGTTTTTTAATTGCTTCATTGATTTTCCCCGTTTATATTGGTGGGTTATATAACTCCTGGTATAAGAATAGACGAGAAAGATTTCTTAATTTATATTTTTTCTGAATGTAAGTACTTTCTACTAATCTTTTCTGATAATTTATTAGCACAGGATTCAATAATCAGATATTCATCTTATATCAGTCTAGAAATATCTTCATAACTTTGTGAATCCTTTTGCTTAGCTTTAACTTTGAAGTATATTTCTAGACAATAACAGTTTGTGTGTTAGGATTTATATATATCCAATAAAATTTTCCAAGCATTTTTCTTTTTTCCTTTTATTTACATCTTTTCTACCTTTATTTATCTTGTTATATGTCTCATCTTCCTGCACTGGGAAGTTTCTTTTTTTCATCGGACATTCATAACCTTTTTTTTTTTGGAACAGTTCACGTATCTCTTTGACTACATTCCATTCAGCACCTTTATTATTATTTTTTTTAAAATGTAAATACAACATTTTGTTCAATTTACTTAGTGTAAAGTAATGAATTTATAATTTACAGAACAGTATTTTTATTAGTTAATTTTATTAAATTATATTGTTTGATTCAAAACAAATTAAAAAATTATTTTTTTAAACTAAAGTTTTTATAAGTTTTAAATTTTGTCCAGTTTGTCATAAAAATATAATAAATAATTCTTTTTAAATTATAAATATTCAGTTATAAACTAAAACTATTTTTGTTTTTATGAATAATAATAAAAATACAGAAAAGTAAAAATAATACTTACAGAAAATTACCCAAACTGTAATTGTTAAACTAATATGCAATGAAAAATTACAAAGCAATGTTGATGTAATTGTTAAATAAATCATTGATGAACAAATTGAAATTCTTTGTTCAGTTTGTCTGTGTGGTTGACAATATATAATTGACATCATTATTAGTGCAACTGAAAAAAATTATTAAAATTAAGAATTGAATTAAATATTTTTTATCAATTAGTTGAATTATATATTAGTTATTAATTAAAAATGCTTTCTTTCTTTCTTTTTCCTATTTAGCCTCTGGTAAATACCTTTCAGATAATACTTCAGAGGATGAATGAGGATGATATGAATGAGTATAAATGAAGTGTAGTCTCAGTTCGACCATTCCTGAGATGTGTGGTTAATTAAAACCCAACCACCAAAGTACACCGGTATCCACGATCTAGTATTCAAATCCGTGCCAACAAATAAAGGTGGTAAAGTATTACATGACTTTCCCGGCTGCTCCAGTCAAGTCATAATATCTTACATAGCTTAATGACTACAAGACCTTTCTGGCTACAATTGAATCATTAATCATTTTATTTTCATAAACATTTAAATAAAAGTAAAAAAAATTTTCCAAATTTTTTTTTTAAATTCTAGCCCCTCCAGTATCAATAGGAGTTTTTTTATTGATTATAATGATTACTAAAATAAGATTTAAGCATCAAAATTTTAAATAAAATAATTTTTGATTTTGGGAATTCCTCCTTTATTCTGTAGAACAATTTAATAAAAAAATATTTGTAAAGTGTGATGATCATTAACAAAAAAAATAATTAAAAAAAGAATTGTTTAAAAATATTTAAAAAGTCAAGTATAACTTTTATGATAGAATTAAAAAGGTCGGTTCTTATTTTGGGTCTATTTTGGGCTATATTATAGGAGAAAAATCTACTTAAATTTTAATTGTCCTTAAGTGAAAAAGGAAAATATATATATATATATTTTAATAATAAAAATTAAAATTGAATCAAATATTATATTTTTTATAGCTGGGGAATAAATTTTCAAATACTTTTGTAAATTATTCATTTATAGGTTAAGCTTAATAAATCTGCTTAAGTAATGTTTTCTCTAAATTTAACACCTCATCAAATAAAGAATAAAACAAGAATGTAAAAATTTTCAATAAAAACACTTTTCACTACTGAAAAAACAACTAAATCGCTTTCATATTCCTTCCACTGACTAAACTAGAAAAAGGAATGAACAAGGAACGTTCCATACACGCAAAGTAAAAAAAAAACTACCTTTCACCAGCACACCAGGGTTGGAACTGCAGGAGCAACAGTGCTCTCTCTCCTTCACAGCCGCCTTGCATGCAGCTTCCTATGTGCATATGTGCACAACAACCAAACACCATGCTGCTGGAACTGTGAAGCGCACAGTTCCATATAATTTTTTAAAAATCTTTTTCATAAACTTGGGGTAGGCTACTGACATTAAGCTTAACGATTATATATTGTACAAGCATAATGAAAGAATTAAAGAAAAAAGGACTCATTATATTAAACGTTATCGATAATATCAAGTGGAAATAGGGGGTGCTGCAGTTCCACAATGCCTATATGTGAGCGCCACTGCTGTCATTTTTTTATTTTAATAAAATATACATTTTAAAATGGATTGAGATATTTTAATGTCATTTGGTGAACTTGAACCCAATATTTTCTATTATTAGTCATAATAGAACAGACATAAAATTGTTTGACTATATATAAATATGTATGACTATTATATATGTATATAAATTGCTACATTCCAGAGTCTTAACAACTCACTATAACGGTTGCCGTCATTTGGGTGGGTTACAAAATCCTCCGGAAGGGGGAAAGCCTTATACTACCCACATAATATTGTTTTTTTTACCATCTTCCCCAGGATCTAATACTTCCTTATCACCAAATATAATTACCATTTAATCACTTTTTCACGTAATAAAATATTTTAGAATTTGCCATTTACAAGACAGTATAATCTAAATAAATAAACATGGTTATTCAATAATTAAATTAATATGGAAAATATTGTAATATCATATTGGAAGTTATTGATTTATATCCCAGTTAGGTTTAACATAAAATTCATTTCACAGAATCATTTCATTTGCAGTTGTTATACCATGATGTGTACTTTTTTTGAAGTTACATTACAAGCTGTGATCTTTAGAAACTAACAAATGATAATAGAATTCAGTGAAACCAACCTATATTTTTACATGGCTGCCCAAAAAGGAGTGTAATGCATTTTAAGGTGTATGTATATAAGTTTGTTCCAATGTAGCAGTTGAACAGTTGAACCAACTTAGATGTATGATCTCACAATGGAATCCTTATGTTACCGGGAGTGTCATAGGTCATAATCTATATATGTATGTTTAAAATAGATAAACAAAATTGTCGCTCACACGCTCTAATTATCCTTTATTAAATAGCAGTGTTTTTTTTTTACAGTCGTGTTTTCTAATTTTTAATATTTATCTCTTGTTTGCTAAGGATATGTACGGAAACTGGAATATTAAATCTGGGCTTGGCTATATGCATCCATTTTTATTTTATACCCTTCAGTTCTGTTAATGCTATTTCCTGAGATGTTCTAAGTGTAGTGTAAGCATGTGGTTGTAAACGATGCAGTTTACTATATTAATCAGGACCCGTCTATAACTGGAGATAATAAATAAATACATATAATGAATTATTATTACCTATAAAGAATAGCACAAAAACTATCAGAAAATTATAATTAATTGCAATTCCACAAAATATTAGTAATATTATTGCAGCTGTCAGACATATTGTTACTCTACGACCAGTGTAAAGTGTCGGTTCACTTATTATTGGATCAGCCATTGTAGTCGCTACCTAAAAAAAAAAATAAAACAGTTATAATAAAGACTTTTAAAATATGAAATATATGTATATAAAGTTATGGTACAGTTTTAAGATATAGAAATATGATGGAGACATGAAAAGTACTTAAAATTAAAGAAATAATTATTGTCTAATGAAGGATGTATGATTGTGAACAAGGATGTACGTCAACATGCTCAACACTAATCCCAGCTCCCAGCATTTGAGATGATAACAACAAAGAGGAAGGTACAATGTAATATACTGTGGTTGTAAGATCCGTGAACTGGTGAAAAGAGAATTTTGTCATGTTTAAATAAAGCCCCGGCACATTGAAACAACATTATTGTAGGGATAAACAGTTGAATGCACTGGATAATAAATTTTCAAGTAGGAAATGTCTTGACGATGAAAGAATTTATTTTTTAAATTTAGAAAATTATTTTAGGTGAACCAGAAAATCTATATGTAAATGTTTTCATGGATTCATTTTGTCAAAATTTTCGGTTCATAAGGTGTGAAAAATCTTCTTTAGTGTTAGAGAGATATAAACTCCAAATATTGTACAATTACATCCAAAAGTGATAACATATGAAAATATAAAAATATGATATTTGTCATTTACAAATATAAATTTCATTAAATTTACTGCATTAGAAGTATTTTAACTGAATGAATCGTAGGAATTTTTAAAAATATTTTTTATTTTTTTTTTTTTGGGCATGTTCATAAGAATCAGAATTAGTGCTGTAGAAAATCTATACATAAATCCACTGTACATGAACGTGATTCTCTGAAATATTTGGTGGTACTCTTGAACCATATCTATTTCTTTTTTGTGAACTTATCATGATAAATTAGAATTATTTGAATGTGCTTGAACTTTTTGCATTTTCCCAAGTAGAAGATTATTTTATCACATATATAAGTAGATAATTTCATTTGTATATTCTGTAATTACAAAAAAAAAAGTAACAGAGTAAAAATGTTAATTATAGTAGTATTTTGTGCTGTGTAAGAACAATATTTTTTCTGTTGAAAATACTCTTGCTTTAAGTGCTGATTAATGAAAAATTAAACATGATTAAGTTCATACTTATATTTATACTGTTTTTACCTTATATGACGGTTATTTTTTTTCAAGGTCCGATCGGTCACGAAATTAAAACCACAGTGAAAATAGAAATTTTTTTATTTGTAACAAGTACTTACATAGTTACGCTATTTCTCTACATAGTCGCCACTCCGATTTAGACATTGGTCGTAGCATGGTACCAACTTTCCAATACCCTCATCATAGAACGGAGCCGCCTGTGTTATCAGCCATTTTTCTATGCTGGTCTGCAGCTCGATGTCTGTGCCAAAATGTTGTCCTCCTAGCCAGCGTTTCATGTGAGCAAAGAAGTGAAAATCGTATGGAGCCAAGTCCGGGCTGTATGGTGGGTGATCAAACAGTTCCCAATGGAAACGCTACAGGAGCTTCTTTGTTACAGCTGCAGTGTGCAGTCGAGCGTTGTCATGGAGAAAGACAATGCCTGATGACAACATTCCTCTCTGCTTATTCTGAATTGCACTTTGTAGACGTTGAAGAGTCACGCAGTATGTGGCTGCAGTGATGGTCGTGCCACATTCTATGAATTCCATCAAGAGAACTAACTTCCGCTCCCAGAACAAAGTAGCCATACACTTTCTGTTGGAGAAGGTTCGCTTGAACTTCTTTGGTTTACTTGGAGAATGAGAATGCATCCACTGTTTGGATTGTTCTTTTGTTTCTTCAGTTTCGAAATGGACCCATGTCTTGTCCCCTGTGACAATTTTGCTCAAAAAAATCTTCTCCTTCATTGAGGTAGTGGACTTCACACTTGACAGCAGATGCTATTGTTGTAGGCATCTTTATGTGCTAGCTGCGTGATCAGAACTAAACGAAGTGACGCGGCATACTAGAGATGCTGCGCAACACATATGTGCAAAGGTTCATCCGATTTTTGCACGAGTTTTTATTTCGTGACCGATTGGACCTTGAAAAAAAATAACCCTCATAACAAATAACGGAAAACAAAATAGAATGTGAATAAAAATCAATATTTCTTTTCTTAAAAGTAATGTGCAATGGAATAAATCTATTTTTTTGTGAAAAACATACAAAATAAATGTTACCATTCTGTTCTATTTAGATAATTAAAAACCTGTTTAAAGGTACTGAAATGACTATTCCAAGATTGACTTCTAATTGCCTGATAAAAATAAAATCAAAAAATATATCAAATAAATACGTTACTTTTTCCACATAGTTATCACTGACATTCAGGCATTTGTCATACTACAAGTCAGCTTTTGTTGATTCTCTGTCACCAGGGTATCACCCAATTATTAATCGATATTCATTGTTTCCAAAACATTATTAGCTAACTAGATCTTTTTCTAAGTGAAATATTAGTATCTAATTAGTGCAAAGTCCAAACTGAAGGGATAGTTGGAAATCTTCCGTTTGAATTTATCATGTAAAATGCACTATAGAGAGAGGCTGTAAATTATTTTGCAATCAACAACCCTCATGTACGCATCCTGTTCTTTGCAAAGAAAAGAATGTTTTTTGGTAGATCTCTGAAGCATCTTTGGCATTTCACAATAACTTTTGATTTTACCAAGTTCCATGAAATTCCCATGTATTTCTGAAACATGTAGCCATCATTTTTCTGTATAATAGTGGCTATCTTAATTTTACTTGTTCACATACATATTTATTTATCTTTCTCTGATTTTCCAGTAAAAATCTTTCATAAAAATGTCAATATTAATGTAATTACTACAATCATCAATGGATTTTGATCGCACTGTGTTTTTTTTGAATGCAAAAACTAAATGCATCAGCACCTTACCGTTGATTGAACAACCAGTGAAGGTAATATTTTTTATCAACTACTTTACCAGAATTCAATGAAACAGATGGTAAATGGGTGTTTAACAAGATTTTGGATTACTACTAAATTTATACTTCATGGCTACGGTACCCAGGTTATTTTTCAACAGCCAATCAAAAATCAGTTTTGGAATAGCTCTCATATTTCTCTCAAGTCTTCTATTAACTTTGAGTAATAATTTATTAATAATAAATTGTCTATAGTCAAACCAATATGGTTACTGAAATACTTGTTACATTGAAAGAAAAATACTGAATTTTTAAAGTTTACTTTCTTTGCTTTGGAGTTTAAGAAAATATTTTATTCCAGTAAATTAATATGTATAATTAAGTCAGTTTGATCAGTAAAAATATAAGAAAGACTAGCTGACTAAACTTTTATATCAATCTATCTGATGTTAAAGTTTATTATTTATATAAAGCTTTTCTTAAATTTTTCCAAAAACTTTTGGTATATAAACCAAAAATAAGAAATCCTTTCCAGTTTCACCTTAAAAGATAGTTTAAAAGGAAATCCTGAAATAGATATCACTCAAATTCTATACTATTCTTCTTTGTTGAGATTACAATTTGTATATAATGTATTAAAAATATTCACTGGAGTCCATTCATATCGTTACAATTTTTGATTTAAAAATAAGACCTAATTTTTTTTATTTAGGTTTTATAAGAATTAATTTCACAGCCAAAGAAACAATTTCAGAGTTAATTTTGATGAATTTAAAATAAGATTCTGTAATAAATGGATTGGCAAATATGTAGCAACTATGAAATCCATCACAGCCACCAATTTTGATTGCTTTGTGCTTTTCTCGATTGCAAAACATTAACGGATCTCAGCACCTCACTGTTGATTTAAGCAACAATAAAAGTCATTATTTAATTCAACATCATTCTTTTTGGGACAGTTTAAAGGAAATACTAAAATGTGTTTTCAAAGAATATTGGAGTTATCTGTGATAATTTCAACTTTCTATAATAAAGATTTCAGAAGATATATAAATATTAGTAAATCAAATTTTATTTAATTCTTTCTATAAACTTGTTTTGAAAATAGATTACTCAATACGCAGTAATTACTAATTTGAATAATATTGGAGTAAATATGTTTTAAAAATTTATGTCTCAAACGGAGTGAGGTATAACATCAGTTTGTACAACTTTTCTCTTTGTTAGGAGTGAAAAAGAAAAAAAATCCCTTTTCTCAACAGTAGCTTACTACCTGTGGAAACAATGGAATACAATAAGTTTCAAGCTTACATCTGTTTTGATATCTGTACCCCTTTTCAAACTGTTTTTTTCTTTAACTCCTTAAGGGGATTATAATCAAAATATCTTTTTTCTTATTTTTCATAAAAAATTATAACAGCCTCCTAAGAACACCCTAAATTAAAATTTTTTAGTTACTTATAAAATAAAATTATTATTGATAACCGAGTCGGTAAAAGTTTTTGTATTTACCTTTATTTTCTCCTTAAATTCAGCAACTACAGCATCAATATCAGTATCGCTACTGTGTCCAGAATCCTCGCTTAAATGACCAGTTTCAAAATCACATTCATCATCTTGTATGGTTGTTAACATCTCGTATTTTGCATCTTCAATACCACTTCCTTTAAATAAAAAAAATAAAATATTTTCTTAGTTTTTACTAATATTTTGAAATTTACATGGGGAATAATTCATAACAATTAAGGGCAAATTACCTTCAGTGTTTTAGAAAAAATAAAGAAGTTTTATTCCTTAAAGGTACAGTAATAAAAAATTAAATTATTAAATTGGATTCAATGGAAGTCCATTCCAGTTTTGTTTTGGAACTAATGTAAATTATTGCTAGCCACAGTTACTAATGAACTGTGACCTTGAACTTACAGAAAGTGTTTACTGTAGTACATGAAAATATTAAATTACAGAAACCATATTAACATAACACATAAATTGTTCACTTTTTTTAACATTCTTAAATTAACTCGCTCTTGGATCGAGTTGTACTATGTATGTGAAATTGATGGTATGGAACATTTCAGTCAAATTTTGAAGCACTTCAACTTATCCATTCACTCTGAAATTTTGCATACAGGTTTGCTGCTGATGACAACACATTTTAGCAACATTTTCTAGTTGATGCCCCCTAAGTTGCTAAGTTAAAAAAATTTCCCTTGAACTTATGCAACTTCGTTTACATGCAAATTTTCTAAGTGGAAAATAACCTAGCCTGTTTTGGTAAGTTTGGATCTACGTTTGAAATACATAATTTTTCAAAATGTAGGGTCACTTACCTACTACAGCAACCGACTAGAGCTAAATGATAACACGCTATTAGATTTATAAACAAATGAGATATAAATTAGGGTATACAGTTGCTACTAGAAATTTTGTACAATAGCGACAAAAAGTTTTAGGACGACAATCGCAAATATCTCGAAAACGGTAGGTCCTAGCTCTCTGAAAAAAATTTTCGACTACCCGTGACGATACTCTTTTCGCTCCCAGTCATACACTCTTCGGATGATAATATTTTCAAGTGTCCCCAGGGCGTCGTTCGTAAATTAGGGAATAGGTGCGATGGGGCGCCACCGTAATATCTCGGCAACCACTAGTCCGATTTTCATAATTCAAACGGCATATGTATCAGCAGATCGAGAGCTAACTGTTTAACACATCGGGTACTATCTTGATCGACCGGATCTTGGTTATTCGGAACGGAAATTAAATAGTTTAGATCTATGTTTTGATTGCACTCACCCACCTTAAGTCGTACCTATCCGATCTTTCGCTAAATACGCTTAAACCTGTGTGTTAGCGCAGTTGTAAAGTATAAACTTATGAAGACTTTAAGGTAGAAAATTTAAAAAAATGTTTAAAAATATTTTTAAAACACCATTGTTAAATTAAACACACAAAAAATAAAAAATATTTTCCTCATGTCAAATTAAAAATCTTTGCACCCTACTCTATAGGCCATTCATCACACATATAAAAAAATTGGTAAAACATCAGATTTTAAATTTGAAGCCATGACTTTTAGATAATTTTGTATATCACCATCAAAGCTTGTCAAATCCATTCTGAGATACCATCCTAAAATTATTTTTTTACCATTTAGTGCATTTAATTTGTGGTATTTTAAAAATTGTTATATATATATATATATTTTTTTTTTGTCTTCAGTCATTTGACTGGTTTGATACAGCTCTCAAAGATTCCTTATCTAGTGCTAGTCGTTTCATTTCGGTATACCCCCTGCATCCTACATCCCTAACAATTTGTTTTACATATTCCAAACGTGGCCTGCCTACACAGTTTTTTCCTTCTACCTGTCCTTCCAATATTAAAGCGACTATTCCAGGATGCCTTAATATGTGGCCTATAAGTCTGTCTCTTTGTTTAGCTATTTTTTTCCAAATGCTTCTTTCTTCATCTATTTGCCGCAACACCTCTTCATTTGTCACTTTATCCACCCATCTGATTTTTAACATTCTCCTATAGCACTACATTTCAAAAGCTTCTAATCTTTTCTTCTCAGATACTCCGATCGTCCAAGTTTCACTTCCATATAAAGTGACACTCCAAACATATACTTTCAAAAACTTTTACTTGACATTTAAATTAATTTTTGATGTAAACAAATTATATTTCTGACTGAAGGCTTTTGCTTTTAGAAACACTCACGTTTCTTTAGTATTTTATTTATTTATATATTTTTTTTGTACAATTTAATATTTTATTTTGTAGTTTTATAGGCCTAAAAAGCTTAAAAGAATAGTAGTTATTGGTGCTACATGTTATTTAGAAATAATTTTCTTTAATAACTACACCATGTCAAAGAAAATCACAACATTATAGCCAACATAACATTATAAATTAATAAATCCTTTCATAAATAGATTTGCTGCTTTATGTATAAAAAAGTTTAGCTAAAGCAATACACATGATTTAGAATTTTTAATCTTTTGAGTTGGTGATGTTCATTATTATCAAAAATATCTATGGTCGATGAATTTGGGTTTCTTACCAATCTTTCTTGAAAGTTCAGATTACCATACTTTGTTTCTCTTCTTTCATTATAGAAACTCTACCGTCTTGATGAAGGATTTCAATTATAACATAAAATGATACCCTGTGATTATGTAAAAAGACTGACCCCTTTATAATATCTCAAGATTTGAACCATTTAATATAATTAATCATGTTTTATTGTAGATCTATAAATTGTTATAATGTTTTTAAAGGCGTTTGTGAGCACCTATTCAAATGACCATAAAATAGCCACAGTTTAATTCCTGATGTTTATTGCTAAATACCTAACTTACTAAGATTGCATCAAGTTGCCGTATACTTTCATACTCTAGGATATTTTTCTGTTATTTTTAATTTTAATTGTAATCTGATATTATTTATATATGATTCTTCCACTTTTTTGCATTTCTTCTTCTCTAGTTATTTTTATGATTTTTCTGAATGCTTGTAAGTTTGTTAGTTATATGGATAATTGTACTTATAAAAGTTGATTGTAGAATTTAAAAGTAAATAATGTCCTGAATTAACTAAAATTAAGAAATAACCTGGCTTTTTTTTTGATAAAAAATTATTTAATATTTACCTGTATCTTTACAATAATAGATCGGTTGATAATTTTTATATATATTATATATAATGTCAATATAATTACAAAATAATGAACCAGCTGTAATTAATTCCACCAGATCTTCCAATGACATCAATGTAGCTACTGGCATTGTCAAAAATCCTGCATGGAAAAAAATTATTTATCACAAATAAAATTAATAAATTTTACCAAAAAAGGAGATAGACCCTTGTTAAGATTTTAAAATTAAAAATATATCCATTATTTATATATATAAGATCACTGGATTAATGAATAATACATTAATTAAAATAAAATTATTCTTTTTTTTAGCGTCTCTTCTTTTTTTTCTTTTTTTACCAGTTTTCTAAGTTAATATTTGTTTTATTCACCACTGCGAATATAATTTGACTAAAATGGATAAGTTTAACAAACTGGATATTAAAAAATTGAAATACAATCAATTTCTAGTACATTACATAGGACAAAGTAAACGATCTTTCCTCTAAACTAGGAAAAGGTAGCAGCAGAATGAATTACAAAGTATCACAATAATAATAATAATACATTTACTGATTGCCAACCTTTTGCTTGTGTGGTGGTATTGGTGGTAGCATCTTCAACTTTTATTTGGAGGTTTTGAGTTTGAGTCCTTCTTTCTTTTTCCTGTTTAGCCTCCAGGAATTACCGTTCATGTATTACTTCAGAGGATGATATGTATGAGTGTAAGTGAAGTTTAGTCTTGTACAATCTTAGTTTGACCATTCCTAAGATATGTGGTTAATTGAAACCCAACCACCAAAGAACAACGGTATCCATTATCTAGTATTCAAATCCGTATAAAAATAACTGCTTTTACTAGGACTTGAACATTGGAACTTTCAACTTCCAAATTAGTTGATTTTGGAAGACGCGTTCACGATTAGATCAACCCGGTGGGTAAGTTGGAGTCCTGGGTAGGAAAATGTTTTTTTACGTGTTATATATTTTCATACCATGGTGTCAAGAAGAGCATTTAATTGTAAAAAATGTGCTGAATCTCACTCATGGTGAGAATTACTCACTCATGGTCAGAAAACCAGGGAAAAATGAATATAAAGAGAAAACAAGAAGAAAACATTACCAGATAATAATACAAAATATAATTAACACATATGTAATTACTCCAAACTGATCTCAAGGAATTTCTTTAGTGTAAAGAATGAGTATATACGATAAAAATTGTGTTCTAAATTTTTCAACCAAAATTAAATCTCACACAGTAGTTTACTGTATGATAGAATAACAGTAATTCTTAAAATGAATCTATTTTTCATTTGCTATGTTTTTTCTCTTAAAGTTGGGAAAGTATGAAAAATTGAAAAAGTATTATTTTTTTTTGTTTTACTAATATAATTTCATTTTTTAAAAAAAAATTTTTTTTTTACTTCAGTCATTTGACTGGTTTGATGCAGCTCTCCAAGATTCCCTATCTAGTGCTGGTCGTTTCATTTCGGTATACCCCCTTCATCCTACATCCCTAACAATTTGTTTTACATATTCCAAATGTGTACCTGCCTATGCAATTTTTTCCTTCTACCTGTCCCTCGAATATTAAAGCGACTAATCCAGGATGCCGTAATATGTGGCCTATAAGTCAGTCTCTTCGTTTAGCTATATTTTTCCAAATGCTTCTTTCTTTATCTATTTGCCGCAACACCTCTTCATTTGTCACTTTATCCACCCATCTGATTTTTAACATTCTCCTGTAGCACCGCATTTCAAAAGCTTCTAATCTTTTCCTCTCAGGTACTCAGATCGTCCAAGTTTCACTTCCATATAAAGCGATGCTCCAAACATATACTTTCAAAAATGTTTTCCTGACATTTAAATTAATTTTTGATATAAACAAATTATATTTCTGACTGAAGGCTCGTTTCGCCTGTGCTATTCGGCATTTTATGATGCTCCTGCTTCGTCCATCTTTAGCAATTCTACTTCCTAAATAACAAAATTCTTTTACCTACATAATCTTTTGTCCTCCTATTTTCACATTCAGTGGTCCATCTTTGTTATTTCTACTTCATTTCATTACTTTCGTTTTATTCTTGTTTATTTTCATGCGGTATTTCTTGCATAGGACTTCATCCATGCCGTTCATTGTTTCTTCTAAATCCTTTTTACTCTCGGCTAGAATGACTATATCATCAGCAAATCGTAGCATCTTTATCTTTTCACCTTGTACTGTTACTCCGAATCTAAATTGTTTTTTAACATCATTAACTGCTAGTTCCATGTAAAGATTAAAAAGTAACGGAGATAGGGAACAGCCTTGTCGAACTCCCTTTCTTATTACGGCTTCTTTCTTATGTTCTTCAATTATTACTGTTGCTGTTTGGTTCCTGTAAATGTTAGCAATTGTTCTTCTGTCTCTGAATGTGAACCCTTTTAAATTTATTTTATTTTATTTAAAACAAGATAGACCTATAAAAATGCTACTAATGTGAAAAAAAGCTGTTTGAAAAACTTACAGGGAGAACCTGATGATAAAAAGAAGAAAACAATTTAGGTAAATTATATAAATCATATTATTATTTACCGTGAAATAAGGCTGTCTACAATGAAGGAATTTTTACCACATCATGATTAGATGTTTATTTAACAGTGTACAAATATCTTTGCATTAATCATATCAACTTTATTATAATTAAATTCTACTTAAGTTATTTAAAATTAATTATTATTAGTAAAATTTATTACTAATTAAATACATAACTTATCATATAAATTCAATTTAACATTAAATAATACAAGTTCCATTTGTTAGGTGTAATAACCGTGCTGGTTGTTGGTGGCCTAACATAAAACACCAATCACTCTAAAAAGTATTATAACAATTTTTAAGAAACAATAAGCACTTAAAACCAGGCTTATTAAGAAGGTGAGGAAGGAAGTGGTCTCCCATTACCTTCTTCACTAAGCTAATATAGCTGTATATCAGTAAATCTGACCAAGCTTACCAAAATAAAAGTAATATTCCGTCTCAGAAATGTGATCATCATTCAACAGTGCTGGCTCATAGCTAAAATTAGTGGGGGTAATGCTCCAGAAATTTTTTTTCTGGGCCTTTTCAAGGCCATGGTTAAAGTTTTTTTGTAAAATAAAAGAACCAAAAAAAAAATTGAATCAAATAGAATAGCTGGAAGCAGGATACTAATCTAATTCTACACTTTATCACATTCAAGAATATGATATTTGGTTTAACCGAAAAAATTATATAATTTCAATACAGATAATATTTTTTTAGTATTATTAGATAATAATAATTTAATAAAATATCAGATTAAAAACACTATAGTCCAGTGGTGCTTAATTTAAATTTCTATGTACACAGAAACAAATATATAATTAGATTTTACTAATTACCTTCTCTTTTGCCCTTCCAGCATGTTTTTGGACAGATTTGGCAATCAGAGAGCCCTTGCTTTCCGCCATCTTCTGATCGCTACTGAAAAAATAACTAAACTGCTTTCATATTCCTTCCACCAACTAAACTAGAAAAGGGAACGAATAAGGAGCATTCCATTTGTGCACATAGTAAAAAAAAACTACCTTTCACCAGCACGCCAGGGTTGGCACTGCAGGAGCGACAACCTTGCAGTCTCATGTGCAGCTTCCTATGTGCACATGCGTACAACAGCCAAACACCACGCCGCTGGAACTGTGAAGTGCTCAGTTCCATATAAAGATTTTTGTATCTTTTCATAAACTGGAAAATGGCTACTGATATTAAGCTTAAGGATTATATATTGTACAATTATAAAGAAACAAATAAAGAAAAAATGACTCATTATATTAAATGTTATCAATAATATCAAGTCGAAATAGGGGGTGCTGCAGTTTCACAGTGCCTATATGCGAGCCACCATTGAACCACACAGAACTGACTGCATAATATACATAATTACTCTCAAAAAAAGAAAAATCTCCAACTACTATCTCTTTATACCTAAGATGATTTACATGCATCATAACTATAAGACAAATAGAATGAAATAACAGATTACATACCTTCTCTTGCAAAACAACACTACTGTATCTATACATATAAAACAAAGTGTTTTCATTGAAAACACTTTGTTTTCAATGAAAACAAAGTGTTTTCAATGAAAACAATGAGTCAGTGTACTGCTTTAACCACTTAACGAATTTTACAGGATAAAATTTACCTATAAGTGGTTGAAAAAAGGAGCAAATTTTTAATGAAAATTAAAAATCAGGAACCAAAAATTTTAATTGAAATTAAAATTAGGAACCAAAGATGTTACATTCATCAAAATTGGTATTTTACTTTACTGAGATGTGTATCACTATTTTTCATCCTTTGAAACTATTATTTTATTAATTTGAATAAAATAGTAAAAAAAATTTCTTTATAGATCTTGTTGCAATCTGATGATTCCTTTGAGATGGTGATCCATCTCAAAGAGATCACCATCTACGTACAAATAATATATATTATTTGTACGTACTTCAACTCAGGAAAGGAAATTGGTATTTCTCTTTATTTCAAATTCTTCAAGTTCCTGGATGGTGCTCTTTGAGATGTATCAGGTATTTTGGAATTATCTGATTGCAACAAGTTCTATATAGAAATATTTTACGATTTTATTCAAATTAATGAAAATTATTGGCGCTTCAATTGTCATATAGATAAAATGCTATTACATGAAGGGAAGCAATTTTAGGCCTCAGATTAATAGTAGAAGGAAGATTAAAAAAAATCTTACATACTTGGCATTTATAGACCTAGAGAAGGCATTCGATAACGTAGACAGGAATAAAATGTTCAGCATTTTAAAAAATGTAGGGTTCAAGTATAGAGATAGAAGATCCGTTGCTAACATTTACAGGAACCAAACAGCAACAGTACTAATTGAAGAACATAAGAAACAAGTCGTAATAAGAAAGGGAGTCCGACAAGGATGTTCCCTATCCCCGTTACTTTTTAATCTTTACATAGAACTAGCAGTTAATGATGTTAAAGAACAATATAGATCTGGAGTAACAGTATAACATGAAAAGATAAAGATGCTACGATTTGCTGATGATATAGTAATTCTAGCTGAGAGTAAAAAGTATTTAGAAGAAACAATGAATGGCATGGATGAAGTCCTACACAAGAACTACCGCATGAAAATAAACAAGAAGAAAACAAAAGTAATGAAATGTAGTAGAAATGACAAAGATGGACCACTGAATGTGAAAATAGGAGGAGAGAGAAGATTATGGAGGTAGAAGAATTTTGTTATTTGGGAAGTAGAATTACTAAAGATGGACGACGCAGGAGCAATATAAATGCCGAACAGCACAGGTAAAATGAGCCTTCAGTCAGAAATATAATTTGTTTACATCAAAAATTAATTTAAATGTCAGGGAAAGATTTTTGAACGTATATGTTTGGAGTGTCACTTTATATGGAAGTGAAACTTGGACGATCGGAGTATCTGAGGAGAAAAGATTAGAAGCTTTTGAAATGTGGTGCTATAGGAGAATGTTAAAAATCAGATGGGTGGATAAAGTGACAAATGAAGAGGTGTTGCGGCAAATAGATGAAGAAAGAAGCATTTGGAAAATATAGCTAAACAAAGAGACAGACTTATAGGCCACATATTAAGGCATCCTGGAATAGTCGCTTTAATATTGGAAGGACAGGTAGAAGGAAAAAATCTTGTGGGCAGGCCACGTTTGGAATATATAAAACAAATTGTTAGGGATATAGGATCTAGGGGGTATACCGAAATGAAACAACTAGCACTAGATAGGGAATCTTGGAGAGCTGCATCAAACCAGTCAAATGACTGAAGACAAAAAAAAAGCTATTACATGCAAAGTAATGTAAAGAAAACAATTTACTTACCAGAAATAACAATACATATTGCTTGCGTTCCAGTAAATGTTACTTCTTTTTTAATCCAAAATGGAAAAATTTTACCGGCTAATTTAGAATAATTATAAGAACATGTTATCATTAAATCTGGTAATAATAGTCCAAAATTTAAAACAATCAAAACTAACATTGTTAATCTGTACCATTTATTAATAAGAATATTAAATAATGTTATTGATACATCAATATCAGTTGTTGTTAACATATTGATACCTCTGTAAAAAAAAAACATACAATTTCTTTTATTTCTAATTATTAAATACATTTTAAGAATGGTATATGAAAACGTAAAATTTCATAACATAATATACACACTATTTTATGGTAATACTAGCTTTTACTTTTACCCGCGGCTTCGCTCGCGGTGAACCTTTAAACGAAATACACGAGCAACAATGTCATGTCGATCAGTGGCTTTTTGCCCGGGCATTAGCTCTTTAGTTACATCCTGCCACGAAGGATTACAGGTAAAAGTTACAAAGAGGTCAGGCCTGCCGTAAGTTGGTACATAAGCGAAAGCGTCTTGAGTGTATTCATGCAGATAACGAGGACTGTTCACAAAAGTAGAAGGCAGAATAACCATGTTGCGTATGTCGTTAAGTCTAATATTACCATCTGCGCTAATCGCATCTTGTAGATGAATGTAATTTTCAGCTCGTAATTTCGTCTGGTTTATAGAAACGTAACGAAGGCGTTCGCTCTCCACTTTAATACACATATCTACCAAAAATTGATGAAAGAGTTGCTTTGACCGCGAAAGGAGATTGAAGTCGTGCTCTCGAAGCATCATGTGATACGCATAAAAATCCATGCAGGAAATTTTTTTATTGGGAACTGGCTGTCTTGTTGTTGGATTAATGACTGGCATATTAAAATGATATCCTGGCTCACCTTTACTGAAAATTAACGGGTACTGCAAAGCATCATAAAATTTATAAGTGTCGGCTACGCGTTTCAGCGTATTATAATGTGCACGTAACACTATGTCTCGTGGAGAGCATGGATCACCAGTAACCAGAACAGCAACCTCATTGATCATCGGCGCATTATAACGCCTCTCATGTTCACCATGTGGAGTCCGATCAGCATGAATGACCACTATGTAATTATCTGGAGACCAGTTTTCTATTGCACTTTTAAAGATATTTATCAACAAATTGTGGCTGTGTAACATTCGTTGAATTATCAATACTGTATCTCTTTCGACTCCTTCAATATACTGACAACGACGGTTTACTTCATTTTCTTCATCACCCATAAAATACACCTGCAAAAATTTATGCTGTTCAATATCTGCTGGAAAAAGTGATCCAGCACTTGATGATATATTTGTCCTTGTACAGTAAAAGTTGGTGAAAATCCGGGCATTCTTATCACCTTATCTACTCCAAAGGATGACATTTGGAAGCAAGAGTTATACTTTCTGATTTTACTTCAAAATTGCTTCGACTCATTTGTAACAAATATAGAGTTTTCAAAGGCTCTTCTGGTTCACCAAGTAAACGAAGCGAAACTTTACCACTGGAACAGCACATTCCAGCAGTTTCATCTTTCCATTTCGCAATGCTGATATTTTCTATTCATTGAGCCGATACCAATTAAAGAATGCTTATGGTATTCAAGTGAAGGATTATATTGAAATCCAGAATTATTGAATACAGACCAATTGTTACGCATGAAATTTCGACGGCGCGCGGTTTGCATTTCTGCATGAACGATTCTTCTCGCCTGCGATTGTTCTGGAGTTTCTCTCGCTCTTATAGCTGCTTGTTGTTCAGCTTGTCTTTCTAAACTAATTTGTGTTTGAATTGGCGTTTCAGCTTGCTCATCTAACCTTTCTCTGAGAAGTTGTTTCACCAGCCCTCAAAGCACATCGTCGCCTCGCTTGTTGTTGCCGTCTTAGTTCTGCGTGAGCGGAAGATTCTTGAGTTCGAGCAACTTTTGCCGCCCGGGCCCGTGATGAATCCCTGGACAGGTTAGATTGGCGCTTCAGAGCATTTTAGAAAAAAAAACAGAGTAAAAAAAAAACTGAAAATAGCGTTAGAAGTAAAACAATATACAGGCACCTAACCTCAAAAACTGGAAAAGTTTTGGTATTGCTTAGAAGTGACAGAAGAATAACAATAAATATAGAAGGATTCGAAACAGCAGAAGCACTATACTCAATTGAATAGAGACTTGACCGTCGGTATTACAGTGTTGGATTGGCACTTTATTTCATTTACTTACTGGAACACCAGATGGCGTTAAATTTGGTTAAATTTTTTGTCGGACGATCATACCTACCAATATAAATTTTTTTACCCACCCGTAAAAATATTGTTTTTTTATTACTAAAAAGTGTCCTATGTCCTTCGCAATACCTTTGAGAATATGTGTACGAAGTTTCATGATGATCGGTTGAGTAGTTTCTGCGTGGAAGCGTAACAAACAAATTCACATTTATGATATTAGTAAGGATATACTGAAAAGAAGGTTCATTAATTACGTAATAAATATGTTAGTTGTAGTGTATTGTAAATTAAACTAAGAGAAAGCAGACATTAAATAGCAAAATATAGCAATATTTGGTATTTAAAACAAGATTTTCTTAGTGTTACTTCTTCTTTATTATTATTATTATTATTTTTTTTTTTTAATTAAAACTTACGTCTAGTTTTGCCTGGCATTCACTTACAGACTATTTTATGTCATTATCATTTCTAAAATAACATAACTCTTAAGTTAGGTACCAAAAATGTACAGAAATTTTCAAAATAATTAACATTCTGTACCAAACTAACAAATAAGTGAGGAGTGAACAAGTAAGTTGTTCATTCCTCACTTAAACCACATAACCAAAAATACTGTTGCACATTGACTGTCAAACCCCACAAAATATAAATTTTCAATTGAATAAGCGAATGTTAATTTTATTCTCCACAGATACTGGGTGTATAGTGAATATCATTATACTCTCATTATTTATTTTCAAAGGAAGTAACTTCTTTCTTTTTGTGTTTAGCCATCAAACTCAACCACCAAAGAACACCGGCATTCACAATTTAGTATTCAAATCGTAATAAAAGTTTATTTTATTTCATTTCATTTAAAAACGAAAATTAAATGAAAGACATTGAAATAAAAGCTTTACTAGGATTTGAACCTTTGAACTTCGACTTTGAAATCACCTAAACCTAAATTTGAATCTTATACATGGAATATGGAAATAGAATTTTATAGCATAAGAAAAATGCCATGCCTGAATGGAATTCGAACCCAGGATTTCCAGATGAAAGGCTGGGATGCAACCATTCTGCTTGGATATCAGAATATTTCTATATTTTCAATTATCTGTTCCATATATTCTAATATTTATCTTTCTCTAATGTTTTTACCTTCTGTAGGTATGCCCCTCTACCATCAAATTAAATACATTTCAATGCTTATATTAACATCAAAATACTGTAGTTCGTTTCTTTAAAAGATTCTGTCACAAATTTTTCTCTCATATTAATCTTTTGATTTTATATTTTATTTTCTTTATCTTCCTGTAATACCACATATTAAGGGCCTACATATATTTTTTTCTTTCCCTGTTGTCCGTATTTTGCTTAAAAAGGTGCTACACTCCAAACAGATTTTTAGGACTTCATTTTCATTCTAAATCTATATTTGTTGTGAACAGACTTCATTTTTGTATGCGAGCTCTCTACTAAATTATTTCTGCCTTACTTCATCTTTCTTTTGTAAATTTATTAACTAGATAACAACATATTTTTACTTTCTGATATATTGTGTTCTTTACCTTAATATTTAATTTATATTTATCTTATTTTCTGCCTCAGTTCATTAAATTTGTTTTAATTTTATTTATTTTCGAAGTGAACTTTTCTCTTAGGAATGATGATGTCATTTTGAATTTTGTCATAAAAACAATCTTGTCAGTGAATCAAGATTTTTCTATATTTTATTGGGAAGTTACTCTATTTTCAAAATTTTTCCTTTAATTCCTATGTTCCTGCTTCTATGCACAAATTGAAAAACAGTGGAAACAAACTTCTTCCTTATCTCGCACATTTCTACGTCTTCTACTGTTTTAAGTACTATGTAATTCTTTTACAGATTGTATGTTTCCCTATATTTAAGTCTAAATTTAAACATTTAATTTCACTTTACATTTTTGAATACTTTTTCCATACTGTCAAACAAATCTCACACCTCAGCGGCTTTATTTTTCTGAAATCTAGCTTCTAAAATTAGTTTAAAGGTAGAAATGAAAGATTATACCACTTTTTAAATGGTGTGTGATGAAGGAAATTTCTGAAAATTATAAAAATCAGATCAGATGAAAGCGGTCCTTGCTTTTGGATATCTATATGCAGACAGTGACAAAATAAGTCGCCAAAAATCTAATTCACTAATCTACTTTTCATGAAAAAGATAAATTTTGCTTCCTTCAGTGTAAACAGCTTAATAAATAACCAGTTTTAATATCATTGTCATGTAGCCAGCTGCCTGTGGCTGTGGACCATATTCTTGTGGTCTGCTATAGTATAAAATCAAATATTCTGTTACTGGAAAATTTTCGAGTGCACTCCAGTTGTAAAATATCCTTTTGAGTAACTGTATAAATTGAATTAAAATTATAGTACTTACTTTGTTTGATGTGGTTGAAATAAATTTAATCCGAGAGATATCGTTATAAAAACCATTATGAAACATAATGTTAATGTTTTGCAAATAACATTTATCATATTTTTCTTATTATTGTTATTTAAATTATGTTCATAATCAAGCTGATTGTTATTATTACTATCAGATGTTAATGTAATAAATCCTGCAATTGTTAATAATGTAGACTGTAAAACCTGTAATAAAAATATTAATTTATGAAGATGTATAATACTTTATGTTTAAAAAAAAATTGTCCAAAATTCATCCACTTGAACTCAAATTTACTTCCTTTTTAATCCTTTGAAACAAATAAATATTATAAAAAACTTAAAATCATATCTATTTTACATAAAATTAGTGTTAAATTTATGTAATTTACATATAATTATCATAAAATTTACTAAAAAATCATATCAACCATGTGTAATCTTAAGATGCATCCACACTTGAATCTGTACCACTTTTGTACTACAAAACATTCATATTTCTATTACAAGTGGATTGGCTATTTTACCAACCCAAATCATTTCTATTTATTTAGTTGTAAATTATTTATGAGCTGTATCTTCAACCCGTTCCATTTCTTGCAACACAAAGATAAAAAATTCTTAATGTAGATTACATCTTAATGAAAAAATGAACTTTGAATTATTTTTATTGTCATTCAAGGTACGAGGTGTGTGAGAAAAGTAATGAGATTGGTAACACTGCGAGTGATCTGGCAACGCTGTGTCTACCGGTCTGTGCTAGACCGGTTTGTTCATCCCTTCTGCATGCTCAGTACGAGTTTCAACTCCGTTCAGCCAACATATTATTTTTGACAGTGCCATCAGTGAAGTTATGCTTTTGTTGCATGTTACGAAAATGGAGCATAGAAATTTAGAGCAACATTGTGCAATCAAGTTTTGCGTTAAACTTGGGGAATCCACGAGTGTGACCTTTGAAAAGTCTAAACAGGCGAATGGAGAACATTGCTTATCAAGAGCACAAGTTTTTCACTGGCACAAATAATTTTTGGAAGGCCAAGAACACGTTGAAGATCAACCTCACTCAGGGAGACCTTCAACTTCAAAATCTGACAAAAACGTTGAGCGTGTCAGGGTTCTTATGAGATCAGACCGTTTAACTATAAGGATGATGAGTGAGTGGTTAAATTTAAACACTTTCACCGTACATCAAATTTTGACAGACAATTTGGACATGCAAAAGGTTTGTGCAAAATTGGTGCCGAAAAACCTCACAACACAACAGAAGGGCAAAAGTTGATTTTCTTGAGAGGATTGACAATGACCAAGAATTCTTCAATCGTGTGATCACAGGTGGTGAATTCTGGATATTTGAATACGATCCTGAAACAAAGCGGCAAAACGAAGAGTGGTACACTCTGTCATCTCCTCGACCGAAAAAATGTCGAATTAGCAAATCAAAGATTAAAACCATGCCGATTTGCATTTTTGACAGTGGGGTATCGTGCATAAAGAATTTATTCCTCCAGGACAAACTGTCAACCCAGTGTTTTACAAAGGTGTCCTTGAAAGGCTCAGAAAAAGAGTGATTCGCGTAAGACCAGACATTGCAGACAAGTGGATGATTCATCATGACAATGCTCCGTGTTACACAGTCAATTCCATCAGGGAATTTTCGACCTCAAAACGCATTTCTCTGGTTCTTCAACCCCTTATTCACCTTATTTGAGTCCTTGTGACTTTTTCCTTTTCCCAAAATTGAAACATGTCTTAATAGGACATCATTTTGCTTCTGGAAAACATTCAAAAGACTGTGACCGATCAATTAAAAGCCCTACCAGTTGAAGCCTTCCAGCGCTGCTATCAGGAGTAGGAACAACTCCACCAGTGTATAGCTGCTCAAGGGAACTACTTTGAAGTGGATAATATTGTTGTTTGAAAAAAATAAAAATTTTGGTAAGTAAAAAGTCAGTCTCATTATTTTTCTCATACACCTCGTATACTTAAAATCAAAGAAAGTAGTTATAAAATTTAGTTTTATAAATGATAAATACAGCAGAATCAAATTTTTTATAAATCGCCTTGTAGAAACAGATCATATAAACAAATATGTTGACTCTAACATGCAAATTTTACATGTAAAAATTATATCTTAAACCCATTTGAACAATATGAAATTTGACCAAAACATAAGTTGTTTTTATTAATCTATAACCTTTGGATATTAAAATCATTTAATGCTATAGACTTTTAAAAAATAAATCAAAACACTTCCTGAAATTAGACTCAAGAATGACTGAAAACATTTTGAAGTAAGATATCTTATTTCACTTGCTTCTTAACCCTTTTTTAGTTAACAGTAATGCCACCTGATATTATGCATCAATAATTAATTAGTTATGATAGATCTTAGAAAGAAAACTTTTATTATTTTGAAAGTAAATTGTTTAATTTTAATGTTTATTTTTTTATAATTCAGTGATATATTACCAGTAATACAAAAATGGTAAAATTAGTTGCTACTTAAAGCTTACATAACATTGAAGATGATCAAACACAGCGCAACGTAAATTGAATGTATTATTTAATTACTTATTTAACGTGTTATGTAACCCTTTTTAAAAAGATTGTTGTCATTAACAGTACACCTGATATTACTGCGATGAAGAAAGCACAAATAATTAACTTTGAAAGGTTTTTGCAAGAAAAGTTTCGTTAATTTGAAAATGAATTAATTTTAAAACTTACTTTTTATTGTACTAATTCACTGATCTTCCTGTAATATAAGAATTGGTAGAATAAACTGTTACTAGAGAGAGGTTACAAGTACTGAAGATTTATAGGGTGATTCACAAAATATAACAGACTCACAAGACATATGCTATTGATGAAAATAAAGAAGAAAGTTTATATAATCATAGGTTCGGATATGCTTCCCAAAGTGAGTATTGGCTAGCAAAATATTTCACCCTGATTTGTACACCTTAAGTAAAATTAAGCCAGACTGTAATTCCTGAACCCACCGGGTTGGTCTAGTGGTTAACGCGTCTTCCCAAATCAGCTGATTTGGAAAGTCGAGAGTTACAGCGTTCAAGTCCTAGTAAAGGTAGTTATTTTTACACGGATTTGAATACTAGATCGTGGATACCGGTGTTCTTTGGTGGTTGGGTTTCAAATAACCACACATCTCAAGAATGGTCGAACTGAGAGTGTACAAGACTACACTTCATTTACACTCATACATATCATCCTTATTCATCCTCTGAAGAATTATCTAAACGGTAGTTACCAGAGGCTAAACAGGAAAAAGAAAGGTAAAGACTGTAATTCCTGGGTCTCAGATTAAGGAGTAGTGGTTTTATATTAAATCACATCAGAAAAATAGAAAAAAATAGGTCCCAGAATTGTATTTTTAATATTTTTTTTTTGTTGTGGGATAAAGAAAAAAGATTGGATTTTAGGTTAGGTGTAAAATAACTTTGTTAAATGGATAATAAACACATAAAAGTGTTAAACTAAACTTGCAGAGAATTTTATTCTTAATAAAATGGTACGAATAATATCCATAAAAGCTAAATACAAATATAAAAATTTTGAGTTTCATTAAGAACAAAACAAAATAAAATTTGGTAGATTTTAACCAGGAATAAACTAACAAAAATTTCTCTTTATTTCTACCAGTAGAACATGTCCTGAATGAACATTTGTTACATTCTTTGTGAATCATCTAATATACTTGGTCAAAAGTAAGTGATTTGACATCAATTTATTTTTTCTTAAATATAAGTATTAATATGTAAAAATTATAATTACCTGTGATATATTGTCAGGAACAGGAACTGTTATAATTGACCATTCTTGAATCGGCGTATTTAATGCTAATACAGTAAGAGTTGAACAAATACTAAAAATAAGTATAGTTCTTAATAATGTTGATCGCTGAAAAAAGTAAGTTTAAATATTTTATTATAAAAAGCTAATAATTTTTTTTTCATGATCTGTTTTATACATATGAATAAAATTATTCTTGATTTTTAACAATTTAAATTTAAAAGAACTACAAGAATTTTAACGTCTTGCTGGATGTACTCTGATATAACCTTTTTGCAAGTATACTTATTACTTGACTGAAATTTTGCAAAGTTTCTCTAGTCGAAAATTCCTTAAGATAATTGCCTCTGGAGGCGTCCAGTGTTTCTTAGGTTTAATAAAAATAAATTTTATTAAACCTAATTATTAATACTTACTGCTTTTTTTTCTTTAGTTTTCATAGAGATCTGTTTTTTTCTTTAGAACAGATTTTATTTTTTTTAAAAATTAAAAAATTAATAAGTATAGAGATATATGTTAACTATCTCAGTTATTAAATTTAATTAAAATAGCATACTGCTACTACAATCTTTTATTTTTATTACTGCGCAGTGCAGGTGAGGAAGCGATTGATAGATTATACAAACTGGTGTATAATATTTACGAAAAAGGGGAATTTCCGTCAGACTTCAAAAAAAGTGTTATAGTAATGATACCAAAGAAAGCAGGGGCAGATAAATGTGAAGAATACAGAACAATTAGTTTAACTAGTCATGCATCAAAAATCTTAACTAGAATTCTATACAGAAGAATTGTTAGGAAAAGACCAATTTGGTTTCAGGAAAAATATAGGGACAAGGGAAGCAATTTTAGGCTTCAGATTAATAGTAGAAGGAAGATTAAAGAAAAACAAACCGACATACTTGGCGTTTATAGACCTAGAAAAGGCATTCGATAACGTAGACGGAATAAAATGTTCAGCATTTAAAAAAAATTAGGATTCAAATACAGAGATAGAAGAACAATTGCTAACATGTACAGGAACCAAACAGCAACAGTAACAATTGAAGAACAGCAGAAAGAAGCCGTAATAAGAAAGGGAGTCCGACAAGGATGTTCCCTATCTCCGTTACTTTTTAATCTTTACATGGAACTAGCAGTTAATGATGTTAAAGAACAATTTAGATTCGGAGTAACAGTACAAGGTGAAAAGATAAAGATGCTACGATTTGCTGATGATATAGTAATTCTAGCCGAGAGTAGAAAGGATTTAGAAGAAACAATGAACGGCATAGATGAAGTCCTACGCAAGAAGAACTATCGCATGAAAATAAACAAGAACCAAACAAAAGTAATGAAATGTAGTAGAAATAACAAAGATGGACCACTGAATGTGAAAATAGGAGGAGAAAAGATTATGGAGGTAGAAGAATTTTGTTATTTGGGAGGTAGAATTACTAAAGATGGACGAAGCAGGAGCGATATAAAATGCCGAATAGCACAAGGTAAACGAGCCCTCAGTAAGAAATATAATTTGTTTACATCAAAAATTAATTTAAATGTCAGGAAAAGATTTTTGAAAGTGTATGTTTGGAGAGTCGCTTTATATGGAAGTGAAACTTGGACGATCGGAGTATCTGAGAAGAAAAGATTAGAAGCTTTTGAAATGCGGTGCTATAGGAGAATGTTAAAAATCAGATGGGTGGATAAAGTAACAAATGAAGAGGTATTGCGGCAAATAGATGAAGAAAGAAGCATTTGGAAAAATATAGTTAAAAGAAGAGACAGACTTATAGGCCACATACTAAGGCATCCTGGAATAGTCGCTTTAATATTGGAAGGACAGGTAAAAGGGAAAAATTGTGTAGGCAGGCCACGTTTGGAATATGTAAAACAAATTGTTAGGGATGTAGGATGTAGAGGGTATACTGAAATGAAACGACTAGCACTAGATAGGGAATCTTGGAGAGCTGCATCAAACCAGTCAAATGACTGAAGACAAAAAAAAACTACAATCTATTGGTAGACAATGAAACTAATATTCTGCAACAATATTTGAATTATAAATTTTAGAATGATGTAAATTAAATGCATTATTTTACTAAAATAATCGTACGGTTCAAATTTTAATTGTTCATTAATTATAATTTTGTTATTTGTATTTTTTCAAGCATGAGGGGTATTTAACTCTTTCAATCATAATGACAGCGATTGCTAATCCATTACTTACTTACTTATTGTATATATGATAATGAATCCTTGTGTTATGCCATGCCATGGATTCTATATTTTATTTACTTGTGATTGTATGTGCATTATTATGACTCAGGTATAAAACTTAAATATATAATTGAAATTATTATTAAGATGTAAATAATTCAAGTAAATTTTAATTTAGTTTGTACTTTTAATTTTCCAACAATATAATTATTGCATAGCTTTGAAGGGGCACTGGTGCCAGAACACACCATATTGCCGTTCCAGTATTAAGTTTTGGAAAAAATATAACTTAAATAAGTTATATTTTTCCTTCCTTCCGAATGAAAGAAAGAGGTGCTACCATTCTGCCACAAATGTTGGTAGAATAATAATTTATAAAATAATAATAATAATAATGAAATTAACAATTACCTCAAGTCCTAGTGAGCATAATACAATAATTGTCGTTATAATTATAATAGTTAACAATGAAATAGCAGAAGAAGTTGTAAATGACTTCAACCAAATTGTTGCACCATGTAAACCATCAATATAATATAACGTTGCAGCTAATGCATGCGATATTAAACCGATACCAGCTATATAACTTAATGTAATAAACCATATCCCAAGTGATGTTTTATGATTTTTAATATAATTACCTGAAAAAAAATATAAAAAACGTTAAATAATTTTAATGTTGTAACATTTAAATAAAAGGAAATTAAAGAAGAGAATTCAGAGTAAATAAGAGACTTAATTTTCAGAAATACAAAGTACACGTGTAACATTAAATCAGTTGGTTATGATAATTATGTTTAAAAATTTTCATATAACTTTACCTCTGAATTAAGGATAGCTAAATTATCATTTCATGAATAAAATTATAACGATTTTATTTATTATTCATTGATTTAATTTCTCCTATTGAGTTTTATAACAAAAATGGGATTATTAATTTATTGCTTTACACCATTTTCTCTATTTTTATTTATGGCTGTAATACATAAAGCATCTGAAGTACAAGAGGCATCTCTTAACAGGAGTTTCTCTGAAAGTAAATATGTTTATTATACAGATAAATCCTATGATAAACATAGAAAAAGTGTTATATATTTGCTGAATACGACATATATTATTTTTTTTGCGATCTGTATGCATTCGTATATATTGTGTGTGAAAAAAGAACAACTTCATGTCACTTTTCCGGTAAACTTTTCATGGGATAATTTTTATTCCTCTTGTCTATAATATTTTTAGGAATAATTTGTGACACATGTTTGGGGCATAAGTGTTAATGGCACTTAAGATGACATACGTTGGATTTATTCAAATAACAAATGACTTTTCTGTATACAGTGTATTCTGGATTCCGGATAATCGGACTACTTCAATACCAGAAACATAAGAACCTATAAACAACTGGCTCTATGACAAACTATGTAGTGGAAGACCAATGGCTGATGAAAACTGAAAGCGAATTGAAGGTATGATTTGTGCATATCAATGAATTACATTATCTGAAATTGCTGTTACCTTCAATTGTGGAAAAATGCTGTGCAGAGGATTTAGTACTTTGATACCAGAACCATAAGACCCATAAACAACTGGCTCTATTAAGGAAATTATTGAAAAATGAGGAGATATATACAAATACAGTACAGTATATACTAATTATTTAACACATTTTAACATCTTATTATTCAGAATTTTATTTCTAATATAATATTAAAGTTACGTAAACGACATTATAAATTACAAAATTATTAAATTGTTTTTGTAGTCTTACATTTTTGAGGAAGAACAGTATGGGTTTAGAATAGGTATTGGAACAAGGGACACTATAGGGCTGCTAAGAGTAATAGGCAAGAGATAAATGGAAAGGAAACGGAGAATGTATATTGCTTTGGTCGACCTAGTAAAGGCATTTGACAGAGTTAGATAGATAAATTACTGCTAATTTTGGAAAAGAAGGGAGTTGACTGGAAAGAGAGGTGCCTAATAAAAGAGCTGTACTATAACCGGAAAATAAAAGTGAATGTAGGAGGTGAAATGACATAAAGAATAGGGATTGGAAGAGGAGTGATACAGGGATGATGCATGTCACCGACACTGTTTAGTATATATCTAAAAGAAACAGTTAAATACTATCTGGATGGGAAAAGAGGAATAAAGATCAGGGGAAGAAGAATAGAATGTATACGTTTTACTAATGACACGGTGGTTCTGGCGAACTCGAGTAAAAAAAATGAAATACTTGATGACTTCAATGAAAGTCAGCTTGATGCGCTTGCAAAAGTCAGGGTATGAGGATCAATAGAAAGAAGACAAAATCTATGGTATCAGATGAAAAAGAGGAGAAAATTGAGATTAAGGTAGGAAATGAAGTTTTAGAGCAGGTGAAGAAATTTCAGTACTTAGAAAGCTTTATTACTGCTGACCTAACTTGCACAGTAGAAATTAAAACAAGAATATGAAGAAGTAAGCAGGCATTCAATAAGAAGGGAAAATTGCTTTGTGGAAAGTTAAATTTAGTGTTAAGGAAGAGATTAATGGACTGATTTATTTGGAGTGTGTTGCACTATGGAGGTGAAACATGGTTGATGAAAAAGTCATACAGAAAAAAAAATTGAGGTTTTTGAGATGAGGGTGTGGTGCGGAATGATAAATATCAGACAAGACCATGTAACAAATAAAGATGTATTAAGGAGAATTGATGAGAAGAGGAAAATGCTAAACATGATTGAAAATAGGAAAAGAAATTGGCTAGTAAATTCTATGAGAAGAAAGTGTTTATTAGTAAATCCAGTAGAAGGCTTGGTAACCCACTGGGTTGGTCTAGTGGTGAACGCGTCTTCCCAAATCAGCTGATTTGGAAGTTGAGAGTTCCAGAGTTCAAGTTCTAGTAAAGTCAGTTATTTTTACACAAATTTGAGTACTAGATCGTGGATACCGGTGTTCTTTGGTGGTTGGGTTTCAATTAACCACACATCTCAGGACTGGTTGAACTGAGACTGTACATGACTACACTTCATTTACACTCATACATATCATTCTCATTCATCCTCTGAAGTATTATCTGAAAGGTAATTACCAGAGGCTAAACAGGAAAAAGAAAGTAGAAGGCTTGATGAATGAAAGGAAAGGAAAAGATTTCAAATGATAGATGGGATTATGGAAAAGGAAAAATATGCTGAAACAAAGAGAATAGCAAATGATAGAACAAGGTAGAGAAGCAGCCATGACAGGACCTACCTAATAGTAGAACACTATGAATGAATGATTATTAATAACATTATTAATAAAAAACAAAGCTTGATAAACAAAATAAAGGTTCAAATCAAACAAATGAATGTCTTTTATGGTCAGTAAAATACAGAAATAAGTACTTTAATGTCTCTTATTGGTTAAACCTTTTGAAAAAATCTTATGTTTTGTTTTGTTGTCTCTCTTTCATTACCTGGTGTTCTACAGATTTGGAACAAACTCACAGTTCTGTTTGGAGGCTTCCTTGACTACCCTCTTGCATAAAACACTCCTGAAATTTATCAATGAACTATTTTTCATCTTGTGTAGATACAAGTTTTACTTTGGGTTCATCTTCATCTTCAACTTTGTCTGGTATTTTAATAATCTTTTTGTTTATTTCATCATCAGTCCCAAAAAACTTGAAAGAATTATGTATTGTGCAGACCAGTACATACAAACTTTTCTCCAAGTAGTTAAGGAAAAGTTAACGCTCCTTCCGTGTAGCGTTTAAACAGGTAAATAATTTACTTCACTAATAAAATTGTGTTATTTTATGAATAAAATAAAGAAACATATGAATTAGTTTTTAATTCAGTTGTTAAACAAGTATAATTTTACATGAATTATACCTATGTGTTTTTGTTTTATTTAAACTTCCCCAATTAAACCGAATAACCGAAGATACCGAATAACTGGTATCTTATTAACTGGAATTGATTATATAAATAATCTACTAACAGAATAAAAGTGTTTTTTCTACCATTAAAAAAAATAGATATGCAGAAAAAACGATTTAATAAATTAATGTTTACTTACATATACCTTTATTTTCAAAATATATCATCTACTAGCTTGATACCCTCTTATCTCTTTTCTCTTTTTTATATCTCTTTTTTGCTTGATACTATATACTATTTTTTTACTCAGTTTAGATGATTTCACCTCTATAATTTTTATTTTTCTCCATTGATCTAATGGATAATTTACAACTAATTGTTTTGTAAATATACCACTGTGGTAATCTTACCTAAAATATTACTATAGTATCTGTCTACTACTACTCATAACTTAATCAGCATTCTCAGTTAATTTTGTTATTTTGTTCTTATTTCATGGTTTTAATTGTTATAAACAAATTATAAACATACAATTTTTATAATCATTATTTATTAATAGCATGTTACAGGAATGATTAACATATGATGAAAATGGGATAAACAAGGATGATTTTATAAAACAATCTCTTTAATTCTTTACTTTGATTATTTTTCATATCATTATGTTTAACTAACTAGAAGTCTTTATAAGTGTTATGGAATATTTTTAATGAAACAATTTATTAATTAATCGATCAATAAATCATGTTTTACTTACTGGGAAGTCCTTACTTTAGAATTTTGCATATTTTATGATTCTGTGTCAGTTAATTAATATTAGCATGTCTTCTTCCAGTCTTAATTTAATTTATCATCTGATACTTCCTTCTTCCTCTTTCATTATTTCTTCCACCATTCCCGTAATTGCAGTCTTCAATAGACATCCTTTTTTACACCATAAGCCAATTTACCTTTCTTTCTCTTTTATTTTTAAGCATTTACCCTTCGTTCCCATTCCTTTGCAGAACTTTCTAATTTCTTAATTTATTCTCCCATCTTACATCACCCATTTCTCTTCATATCCTCATTTCAAGTTACTTTAATCTTTTTCTTTCATCCTCCTTCCTCAGCATTTATGTTTGATTAATTAAGAATGCAATATGACACACTTTATTGTGCGACTGAATAGACTTGTAATTATAATTTGTAATGGTAAATATATTTATAGTTTAAGAAGTTATATATACCTCAAATTTTTAACTGTAAACAAAATTTAAAAAAACAAATACTTGTGAAGTGACGGGCCATTATCCTGATTTATGCTGACAAAGCAACTAAATTTCCAAATGGATATTGTTTTAAAAAAATCTAAAGAATAATATAAGAAATGGAGTCCGACAAGGATATTCCCTATCCCCGTTAATTTTACATAGAACTATCAGTTACATAGAATCTTTACAAAGAACTATCAGTTACATAGAATCTTTACATAGAACTATCAGTTACATAGAATCTTTACATAGAACTAGCAGTTAATGATGTTAAAGAACAATTTAGATCCGGAGTAACAGTACAAGGTGAAAAGATAAAGATGCTACAATTTGCTGATGATATAGTAATTCTAGCTGAGAGTAAAAAGGATTGGGAAGAAACAATGAACGACCTATGCAAGAACTACTGCATGAAAATAAACAAGAACAAAACGAAAGTAATAAAATGTAGTAGAAATAAAAAAGATGGACCACTGAATGTGAAAATAGGAGGAGAAAAGATTATGGAGATAGAAGAATTTTGTTATTTGGGAAGTAGAATTACTAAAGACGGACGAAGCAAGAGCGATATAAAATGCCGAATAACACAGGCGAAACAAGCCTTCAGTCAGAAATATAATTTGTTTACATCAAAAATGAATTTAAATGTCAGGAAAAGTATATGTTTGGAGCGTCGCTTTATATGGACGTGAAACTTGGACAATCAGAGTATCTGAGAAGAAAAGATTAGAAGCTTTTGAAATGCGGTGCTGTAGGAGAATGTTAAAAATCAGATGGGTGGATAAAGTGACAAATGAAGAGGTGTTGCGGCAAATAGATGAAGAAAGAAGTATTTGGAAATATATAGCTAAAAGAAGAGACAGACTTATAGGCCACATATTAAGGCATCCTGGAATAGTCGTTGCTTTAATATTGGAAGGACAGGTAGAAAGAAAGAATTGTGTAGGTAGGCAATGTTTGGAATATGTAAAACAAATTGTTAGGGATGTAGGATGTAGGGGGTATACCGAAATGAAATGACTAGCACTAGATAGGGAATCTTGGAGAGCTGCATCAAACCAGTCAAATGACTGAAGAGAAAAAAATATATAGATTATAAATACTTTTTGTGTTTGTTTGATGCTGCCCTAATCAAAGTTTTTTCATAATATTTCTTGATCTATACAGGTGGACTTCCTTTTTCAACTGTGAAATAGCTTATTTAGTACGATGAGAGGTTTGGTACTTCTAAATTTAGGTTTAATTTATATAATGTATAATTTGTCTACAATAAGAAAAAAGATCTGAATAATTTTTTGTTTTATATATTATATACTTACATTGTACATTTTGAATCAGTGTGGCCAATATAATTGAAGCTAATGTAGTTATTGTACCATATTTTAATAAAGAAATTGGAGTAATTAAAAACATTGTTGTAATATTCTCCATTCTACTAAAAACATAACAAGAAGTGAATAAATATTAATTATAATATAACACAAAAATATGTATTTCATCAATATATATTTATATGTCTGTGTGTGTGCTTGTTTGCACAAATGTTGGTTAATGTTTTCAGTGAAATTTGAACATGATGTTAAGCCTAAATTTATTCAGGTAACTTCTTTATTAGATAGGCAGAAATCTTAAACAGAAAGCATGTTATATTTTATTTTATAAATGTTAAAACATATATGATTCTTCAAGTTGTTTCTGCTGTACTATATAAGCACATACCCATCAAAATAATGAAAAAATATATATTTGTAATCCTGGAAATGTTTTTGAGTTATAACTAGCAAAAGAGTTTGCCTAGATTTTATACTAAAATTACATTGACAGAGATTATATTACCAAAATCAGTGATTTCATATAGAATACTGTATAAAAAGTTAAAAAAAATGTGCCCCAGAATTGTAACTGTAGTAGTTTCCATGAAAATAACTGTATAATTTTTATCATATAGCACAATATATTAGGATTGGTGTAAATCTTTTTTGTTGAATTATAAATAATCAAATAAAGTTTCTTAAATAAAGTTTGTAGAGAATTTAATTCTGTACAAACATAATTAAAGTCAATAAAAACCAAATAAAATTCTAAAAAATCAAGCAACAAAAATTCTTAAAATCTTAAATTTATATGAACTTATTTCATTATTTTGATTAAAGGAATGTGCCTATAAATCATGTCAGAAAACTCCTTGAAACACCTGAATATATTTATTGTTTAATTACATGGGAGTGAGTAAAAAATTATCTACACTTTTGCCATAGCACACTTTTAAGGTTGTCATACTGCCTTCCGTGCAAGAATGATTAAAGTTGATATGACTGTGGTCAGTTGTGCGAAATTTGATCCCAATTGGATCATTTTTCTCCTCTGCCTTCGAGCTATTACAGTGTAAACATGACCACTCCAAAGCAGTTTCCACCAAGAAGGGACAACATGTAGTAATCCAATTTCTCTGGTCAGAGAGTGTAAAATGGGCTGAAATTCATCGTAGATTTTTATCACAATTTAGGGACAGTGCTCTATCATGTAAAAGTATTTTTTTCATGGATCAAGAAGTTTAAAAGTGGCCAGACAAGTGTGATGCACGAAGAGGGAGCAGAATGTTCATCAACCTCCACCATAGATGATAAGATTCAGCAAGCTTGAGAGACGGTTCGGGGGAAGTCATCATCAATGAGTAGTATCTTCTTTGATTAACAGTCATGGTTCTGCCCTCAAATCATCCATGACAAGCTTGGCTTCTGTAAAGTCTGTGTGCGATGGGTTACAAGGTTACCCACACATGACTCTCGCCACACCATTCAAACAAAAACAAGTTGAATTTTGAGGTACTGGAACAACCTCTCTGCTGCTCAGATCTTACTCACTCTGACCTTCATCTGTTTGGACTGCTTTGCAATACTACTCTCTTTGGTTCTTTTTCTTTTTTGTTGAAAATTTTTTATATCAATGATATTTTTGATTGTTTTAATTATTTATTTTTCAATTTTCTTGTTAACAATTTCTTAACGTTTTTTTATTTTTATTTTTTATTTTATATTCTTTTTTAATTAAGTTTTCTTTATTTGGATTTCATTTATGATTGCTAAGAACTCATGTTTAAATTCCTACCTCTGCTTCAATGATTTATGGTCGTCGATTTTCAGACAGACTTAGACAGTTAATGGTGCAAAAATGACTTTGCAACCAAGCAAAAACCTTATTCTTGGAAGGAATACGCAAGCTTGTGAATCACTGGACCATGTGCATTGACAAGGGAGGTAACTAAATAGAAAAATGATGCACCTGTTGAACTCCTATTTTTGTGTAAATAAATTGTAGAAATGAAAAGTGTAGATAATTTTTGACTCGCCCTTGTATATATATTTTAATTATATTTTACAATTTTGTAATTTTTTAGACTTAATTCATTTTTTATCAGGAGTTTTTCATTGACAAGGATGTTCCCTATCCCCGTTACTTTTTAATCTTTACGTAGAACTAGCAATTAATGATGTTGAAGAACTATTTAGATCCGGAGTAACAGTACAAGGTAAAAAGATAAAGATGCTACAATTTGCTGATGATATAGTAATTCTAGCTGAGAGTAAAAAGGATTTAGAAGAAACAATGAACGGCATGGATGAAGTCTTATGCAAGAAATACCGCATGAAAATAAACAAGAACAAAACGAAAGTAATAAAATGTATAGAAATAATGAAGATGGACCGCTGAATGTGAAAATGGGAAGAGAAAAGATTATGGAGGTAGAAGAATTTTGTTATTTGGGAAGTAGAATTACTAAAGATGGACGAAGCAGAAGCGATATAAAATGCCGAATAGCACAGGCGAAACGAGCCTTCAGTCAGAAATATAATTTGTTTACATCAAAAATTTCCTTAAATGTCAGGAAAAGATTTTTGAAAGTATATATCTGGAACGTCGGTTTATATGGAAGTGAAACTTGAACGATTGGAGTATCTGAGAAGAAAAGATTAGAAGCTGTTGAAATGCGGTGCTATAGGAGAATGTTAAAAATCAGATGGGTGGATAAAGTGACAAATGGAAGAGGTGTTGCAGCAAATAGATGAAGAAAGAAGCATTTGGAAAAATATAGTTAAAAGAAGAGACAGACTTATAAGCCACTTATTAAGGCATCCTGGAATAATCGCTTTTATATTAGAGGGTCAGGTAGAAGGAAAAAATTGTGTAGGCAGGCAACATTTGGAATGTGTAAAACAAATTGTTAGGGATATAGGATGTAGGGGGTATACCGAAATGAAACGACTAGCACTAGGTAAGGAATCTTGGATAGCTGCATCAAACCAGTCAAATGACTGAAGACAAAAAAATACATATACATAGTTTTGTATAGTATTTTATATATATATATATAAAATACTATACTATGAACTATACTAAAAACTATGTATATGTATTTTTTTGTCTTCAGTCATTTGACTGGTTTGATGCAGCTATATTTATATTTATATTTTGAAATTGTTTTAAAATTTATAACATTATATCTATATATATATATATATACATATATATATATATATATATATACATATATATATATATATGTATATATAATGTTTTAAATTTTACATTAACGGCTGAAATGGTAAACATATCTCTCTATAGCTTTAATATTTTAAATCACTTTTCTTAACTAAATTTTATTTTAAAAAGAAAACATTTTGATAAAACAGTGATCTCAAAAAATTAAATACAGTGGAAAAATTAATTTTATTAATAATTGTATTTTCTAATTAAAATTCAATTTCCTATTTATAGTATTATATAAACAAAATTTTTGAAACTTACATTTAAAAAAATGATGGATAATGCACGAATTCTAACTGATATTTATTTAAATCATTAAAGGTACATTAAATCTGTTTATTATATATTAAAGAATATTTATGGTTCCTAAAATAATTGGGTAATAAAATATCTATAAATCTGTAGCTAATTAAATGACATTAACCAAGCAAGTATATTTAATTAAATTATCTATTATATAATCAAACCAGTGTAAAGTTAACCTTACTTTAGTTTGTAATAATTTAAAATGCTTTAAATAAATTAAATTATTTATACAATAAATACAAAAAAAAAATTATTTATAAACACATTCAAAACATACATATTACACCAATAAAAAAAAAACTAAATAATTAAATTACCTGTTTTTACCCTAATATTAATCGTTAATTTTTTTTTTTATTTATTTGTTTTAACAGAGAAACGTCATTATTTCTTGACAACACTTGAGTAAATTATGTATTGATCGAATTTATTTTTGTACACGCGGTCATTCGCATACCGGGTAAGGTGGATACAGGATTGTACTGATTATTATCTGTACGTTAGAACTTTAAAATGAAATTTCTCTTTTTATTTAAAAATTTCCCTTCCATTAAAAATATTTAATTTTTATTTATTGTAACAAATATAATAATTTATTAAACTTAATACTTTTATTTATCGTAAAAATTATACTATTAACTTATAATTTTAATTATTAAATTAATTGTTTTTTTTAAATATTTCAATTTAATAAACATTTTATATTTTTTTATTTAAAAAAATGGTAATATTTTATTTACCTTTTTTGTTTGTTTTTAGTTAAATCGAATGATAGATTATATAATTCATATTATTTTCTTTAACCTTGCAAAAGCTTTATAGTGCTTATAATTTAGACTGAATAAAAAATTACTTGTTTTTGTGTTTTTTTTTTAATTATTATTTAGTATAAATTTATTTTTGTAAATTTTTTTTAATGCCCTTTCTTTGTTTTATTCTGGGATTACATGGATGAGATTGACGGTATTTTTACTCATAGATGGTGTCCTGATAATAACTTATTTGAGGGAGTGTAATGTGGAATATAGTATTGTTAAGAATGACTAACCGGGATTCGAACCCGGTACTTTTTTTTTATAAAAAGAAATGGTATTTTTTCATCAAGGTAGTCGACGAAATAATAAATTGTACTATATTTTATGAATGTTAAGTATTAAATTAATAACAATAAAAATAATAATAAAATTAAAACTTAATAGTAGATCGATTTATTTAATAATAATAAATGTATAACAATTGTTGCTTATTCAACATAGTAACCAGAAAAACTAAATCACAGAGATATAACTCTGCAAAAATAATAAACAAATAAAATCGTAAACAGATTTTAAAGGAATTGATTGCTAAACTATGTGAGTACGTAATTAAGAACACAAACGAAATATGAAGACACAAAAATGCTTATTTATCAATTTAATATTATTTACAACTTATTAACTTTATAATATTATTTACTTAAAGGTACATCTGATAACCTGTAAGGTTATTTAAATCCAGAAAACTTGTTCTGAACTTTTTTAAGCAGTCCCAAAAACGTAATATTATATTTTACACATAGTACATATAATAGAGTAACAAATCCTCATTTCCTGGACTTTTCTGTGCTGGGAACAAAGCAATTGTTAAACAGCTTCAATATTCTTTAGATTTTATTAAAAATTTTATTTTAAGAACACATCCTTTATCAGTTTTTAAAGAAAAACAAACCAACATACTTAGCGTTTATAGACCTAGAAAAGGCATTCGATAACGTAGACTGGAATAAAATGTTCAGCATTTTAAAAAAAATTAGGGTTCAAATACAGAGATAGAAGAACAATTGCTAACATGTACAGGAACCAAACAGCAACAGTAACAATTGAAGAACATAAGAAAGAAGCCGTAATAAGAAAGGGAGTCCGACAAGGATCAAAAAAGTTCAGAACAAGTTTTCTGGATTTAAATAATCTTACAGGTTATCAGATGTACCTTTAAGTAAATATCTCCGTTACTTTTTAATCTTTACATGGGACTAGCAGTTAATGATGTTAAAGAACAATTTAGATTCGGAGTAACAGTACAAGGTGAAAAGATAAAGATGCTACGATTTGCTGATGATATAGTAATTCTAGCCGAGAGTAAAAAGGATTTAGAAGAAACAATGAACGGCATAGATGAAGTCCTGCGCAAGAACTATCGCATGAAAATAAACAAGAACCAAACAAAAGTAATGAAATGTAGTAGAAATAACAAAGATGGATCACTGAATGTGAAAATAGGAGGAGAAAAGATTACGGAGGTAGAAGAATTTTGTTATTTGGGAAGTAGAATTACTAAAGACGGACGAAGCAGGAGCGATATAAAATGCCGAATAGCACAAGCTAAACGAGCCTTCAGTAAGAAATATAATTTGTTTACATCAAAAATTAATTTAAATGTCAGGAAAAGATTGTTGAAAGTGTATGTTTGGAGCGTCGCTTTATATGGAAGTGAAACTTGGACGATCGGAGTATCTGAGAAGAAAAGATTAGAAGCTTTTGAAATGCGGTGCTGTAGGAGAATGTTAAAAATCAGATGGGTGGATAAAGTGACAAATGATGAGGTATTGCGGCAAATAGATGAGGAAAGAAGCATTTGGAAAAATATAGTTAAAAGAAGAGACAGACTTTTAGGCCACATACTAAGGCATCCTGGAATAGTCGCTTTAATATTGGAAGGACAGGTAGAAGGGAAAAATTGTGTAGGCAGGCCACGTTTGGAATATGTAAAACAAATTGTTAGGGATGTAGGATGTAGAGGGTATACTGAAAGGAAACGATTAGCACTAGATAGGGAATCTTGGAGAGCTGCATCAAACCAGTCAGATGACTGAAGACAAAAAAAAATCCTTTATCAAAACATTTTATTTTATCCGGTAAGCTGTGAATAGCGAAAAACTCATAATTACAAAAATAAAATTATTTCTAATATTTTGAAGTTCTATACTTTCACTCGTAACGGAATAAACAACACACGGAATGCGCATCGGTGGTCTGAAGAAAACCCACATGCTACAGTAGAAAAAAAAATTTCCAACAACGATTTTCAGTGAATGTTTGGTGTGGTATCATAGATGACCAATTAATCGATCCTTTCATACTACAACTCGTATCACAGGAAGAAATTATCTGGAATTTTTACGTAATGAATTTATTATACTGCTGGAAAATATCCCCTTAGCAAAACGAATTGAAATGTATTACCAACTTGATGGAGCTCCTACACATTTCACTAATGAAGTAAGGCAATGTCTTGATGAAAAGTTTGCTGGTAAATGTATAGGACGTGGAGGGCCGGCTAATTGGCCACCGAGATCCCCAGACCTCACTCCGTTGGATTATTGTGTGTAGGGATGGTTGAAAAATGAGGTTTACAAGCGATGAACTGATCGCTCGCATTCTCAACGCTGCGGCTATAATCAAGGAACACAAAGTTACCGTTGGACTGGCAACAGAAAATCTAGTACAACGCCTTGAAAAGTGCATTGAACAGAACGGTGGCATTTTTGAAAGTTATTAAACCACATGAAATAGTACTTATAAGCAGAATTTTATCATTATCATAAAGAAACAGTAGGTATTCTTTCTTCCTCCAGTTATTTTCTACTGTACATAACGAAAACGTTTTTTCAATCTATTAAAAATTAATCTGTTTTGTTGTTAATAAAAGTCGACATGTTTAAAATTTTATTGGTTTACTGTTGACATTATTTACATCAATCATCTTATAATTAAATTCTCAACAATTTATGTTTAAAAAATGTATGATTTATTTACAATTTAACAACTTTATTGTACGTCAAACGTAAAAAAATGTGTTTTTTGACCTTATTTTTGGCGTTTTACATGGGATATCTTAGAAACTAAGAGAGATACAGTGCTGGGATGTATTATTTTCGATTTCCCAGCTCAAAAAACGTAAGAAACAATTTGTTCCGTAATTGACCTTTCCAGAATTTCAGAAAGCCTTAATTTACCCGAAGGAACTGAAACTCGGGCGAAATCTTTCACTCTGTATAACTCGGTAACGAAGCGTTTTCGAACCTATGTTTATATGAACTTTTTTCTTAATTTTAGCCTCTAGAATGAGTTGTCAAAGTATTGCCTTATCCTCCTGAATCATTCTGTATATATATATATATATATATATATATATATATATATATACTAGCTCTACCCGCCACGCTTCGCTGTGGCACATTGTGGTTGCATGGATGAGAAATAAGAAACAAAACAAAGCATACGTTTCATAGAAGTTTAATTTTGCAATACTTATGGATATACAATATTTTTTGTTTTTCCACTGTCTGCGTAGATATAAGGCTATGTGGTTTGCCGACTCGGGAACACGCAACATACAGTTGCCCATGTGAGAAGCAATCCGCATTTAAATCTAAACCACACAATTCTAAAGATTGACCTTGAGCTTTATTGATTGTGATTGCAAATGCCAATCGAATTGGGAATTGTAATCTTTTAAATTGAAATGGTGTATCGGTCGGGATTATGGGTATTCGAGGAATGAGGACATCTTCACCTTTGAAAGGCCCCGTTAAAATCGTTGCTTCCACTACGTTATTCATCAATTTCTTAACTGCAAGTCGCGTGCCGTTGCAGAGTTTTGGCTGATTAATATTCCGCAACAGGGTAATTGGCACACCTATTTTCAATTTTAATATGTGTGGTGGCATCCCTGGCAGATCAAGTGAGTTTATTATTGTTTATATTTAAGTAGTTTTTTATTTATATTGCAAAATTAAACTTCTATGAAACGTATGTTTTGTTTTGTTTCTTATTTCTCATCCATGCAACCACAATGTGCCACAGCGAAGCGTGGAGGGTAGAGCTAGTATATATATATATATATATATATATATATATATATATATATATATACAGGGTTATCATAAAAGAATGGTGCGGTTTCAGTAATTCATAGGAAGATTGTAGGGGAATTTCTAGATGTTATATTGGTATCCCTGAAAGCCTCCAACCCAAAAGTTTGTTTATCAGCAGTTGAAACCACAACGTCAGTTCTTGTATTGTTGTTGCGGTAAGTTTAGCGAGTTACTATGTTCTCGGATAAAGACAAAGCAAAGTGTGTTTTATTGATGGCCGAATTATAATCCGTAATTTTAGTTCAACGTGCGTTTCGACGTGAATTCGGAAGATATCCACCGCACAAAAATAACATAACACGTCGGTTCAAACGATTCGAAGAAGCCGGATCGGTTAAGAAACAAAAATCAACCGGCAGACCAAGTGTACCGGACGAAACGGTTGAACTAATTAGTCGATCGGCAATTAGAAGTCCTGGGAAGTCCATCCCCCGTCGAAGCGTCGAATTAGGTATTCCAAAATCGACATTTCACAAAGTTTTACATAAAAAACTGAAATTACACGCTTATAAAATACTGCAGCAATTGAAACCCGATGATGATGTAAAACGTTACAATTTCCCTGTTGAAATGTTGGACAGAATAAGTGAAAACGAATCATTTTTAGACGATATAATTTTTACAGACGGAGCTACATTCCATGCGAATGGATGCGTTAACAGACACAATTCACGAATACGGGGTTCTGAAAACCAACACGCAATTATTGAGAAACAACGCGATTCGCCTTAAGTTAATATTTGGTGCGGTGTGATGAATAATCGTGTAATAGGGCCTTTCGTTTTTGCTGAAAAAACAATTAATGAAGTCGCGTATCTTGATATGTTAACCGATTATCGCTTTCCTCTGCCGGATGAACTGGAAAACATTCATCGACTTCATTTCCAACAAGATGGTGCTCCCCTGCACGTCAATGCATCGGTCACGGACGCTTTGAACGAAAAATTTCGAGATCAATGGATAGGCCGGCAAGGATTCGTACTTTGGTCTCCAAGGAGTCCAGACCTGACACCTTGCGTTTTTTTCTTGTAGGGGGTACATCAAAAGCATTGTTTATACGCAAAAAATTCGCGACCTAAACCACTTAAAAAACAGGATTAATGACAACCATTAACGAAGAAATGTTAACTAATGTTTAGAGAGAAGTTGAGTATCGTTTGGACATTTGTCGAGCGACTAAGGGCGCACATATTGAAATGTATTAATTATGTAAAAAAATGTTTGTGACGACAAATTTGAAAAATAAAAAAACATAAACTGTAAGTAATTCTGTTTTAATTTAAACCATGTTCAAAACCGCACCATTCTTTTATGATAACCCTGTGTATCTTTTTTTAAGGTAGGGAACAAATTTAAGAAAACCTTTTCTAAAAATATTCATGTACATTAAACTTAACATAATTGCATAACGTATAAATAATAAAAATAGTTTTAAAAATTAAAAAAAAATGACTGCCAAAAAAATACATAAAATAAATAATAATAATAATTAATAATATTAAGAGAAAAAAAATGAACTAAATAAAAAAAAAACAAGGTATGAAATAAGAGGATTAAACATCGTTATTCTCTCTTTAATTAAATAAAATAAAATAATTGAGAGAGATATAATATTTAAATGGATTTTTCATGTTGTAGAAATAGGAGGGATTTAAAGATTAAATGTCCCACCAGTCTTACATCGATAAGAAAACGTTTAAATGAAGTTATTTAAAATTTAAAGAGCTCTTTATGTAGGAATTTAATTTTTAAAGAGACAATCACTATTCAGAGGTATTTAAACAGATTAAAACTGAATGTTGATCGGTCACTTATTATTTTATTTATTAAATATTACGTAACAATTTTTACACCTCTTTTTCCATATCTTTTTTTTTAGTTCAATTTTTTTTTTTTTTTTTTTTTAGAAATCGTGATTTTAAATTTTATAATTATTTTTAATATTTTTTAAATATTTATGTTTTAGCGTTCTACTGTGGTCTAGACCAAAAAAACTTACATATGTATGTCACACTGTTTTTCACTTTATATCTCAGCATTGATTTATTTTATTATACTGAAATATTACCCAAATATTTCTATAAATGGGCATTGATCGTATTAATTTTTCTTTTTTTTTTAATTAGCGTTCAATGGTTGGGGGGATACGGCGAAACAACCAATCCCGATTTTGTTGTTTTAGAGAGAGAGAGAGAGAGAGAGAGAGAAAGAGGGGGGCATTTTAGAAAAAACTTTATAGGGAATCTTGGAGAGCTGCATCAAACCAGTCAAATGATTGAAAACAAAAAAAAAGTTTTAACAATATTTTGTATTTTCGAAAAGGTCACCCTAATTTCTAACTCTATGGTCCGTTTTTTGGCCGTTAACGAACTCGGACGAGATTTTTGGAAGAGTTATTTTTAAAGAACAATCTGAAAGTGATTGACGCAAAACTACGCCAGTTATCGTGTCCACAAGAAAGTGAAATATATATATATATATATATATATATATATATAAACTTTTGTGCTGACGGTGGTTTTGGTGTCTGGGAGGTATGAAACGCGAAGTTATATCGAAATTTTCCGGAAGTCGACTCATGGTTCCCATTATAATACAGGGTGTCCCATATAAAACGCAACCCAACCTTATATTGGTAGATATTGAAATAATAAAAAGGCATGTGTAAATGTAAATGTAATTTTTATTATTACCATCCATTACCTTACATTTAGAGTAAATGTTTGTAAGTGGCTGCCATCTTCTTGAATACAAGCTTCAATTCTTTTTACAGCGTTTCTTGCAACTTTTTTCAAAGTTTGTGGCTGGATATTTAATACAGCTTCTTCAATATTGATTTTCAATTGTTCAAGTGTTCGTAGTTTGTTGCTGTAGGCTTTTTTTTTTTTTGAGGTAACCCCATAGAAAAAAATCCGTCTCAGTCAAATCTGGAGATCTTGGTGGCCACAAGCCTCGACCGATAACACGATTACCAAAGAATTCCTCGACGAAATCAGAAGTTGAACCGTCATGTTGTACCCGGCAGTGTCTGTCTTCCTCTTCCAAGAGTGCGAAGAACTGAAATAAAATATCCTGATATCGTTCTTCATTAATGGTATACTCGAAAAAAAATAGGACCGATAATTTTCTTCCGCGATATCGCGCACCACACGCCCGACTTCTGCGGGTGTAATTGTTTTTCGTGATAAACGTGGGAATTTTCAGCGCCCCAAATTCCACTGTTAAGGCTGTTTACGAAGCCGTCCGAATGAAAGCGTGCTTCATCTGGGGAAAATAACGAATCCATAACGTTAATTCCCTCACGCAGAAATCGACGGAACTGTTGACAATATTGTAGCCGTTTTTCTTTGTCGGGCTCAAGAAGTCGATGAACCGTTTGAATGCGATAAGGTCGTAATTGTAATCGTTTAGTCGCCCGATGAACAGTCGATTTAGACAAATTAATTTCAGCAGACAAACGTCTGATCGATTTATTTGGCAAGGCGAGTAATCTGTCTTTCATTTCAGTGACTGTATCTGTATTCAACACTGACGCAGATCTTTTGTGTTCCTTGTTATTAACAGAACCGGTCTCTCTAAATTTTGCGGCTAACCTTAATATTGATGTTTTGTTAGGAGCTGGTTTATCTGGGTACTTATGGCGAACCAAATCTTGCACTGCAACCACTGATTTCGTACTGAAGTACGACTCGACAATGAAAACATTCATCTAGTGAAAACACCATCTTGTCTCTAGAAATACACTGAACGTTATGATTGCATTGTTGTTACTATCGGTAGTGTTCTACTGCGTCGCCGCGATGTTGAGATGTTGGACGAGTCCATTTCAGTAACGAGTAGGAGAGAAGCTTAACTTTTGAAATTTCATGGATGAGTGATTGATGGGTGCGTTTTATATGGAACACCCTGTAGTAGCTTTCTTATGAAATCTACCGAATACGGTGTCTAACAAAATTCGAGGTATTTTTTAAATGTATTCTTTATTACAAATCTAATTGAACTGAAATATAATGTTTTCAGACTTATTTTTTTCTCTTTTTCATTTCACTGTTAGGTTAGGTCATGTTTAGAACTGTAAACGTAGTTCATTGACTTCGTCGCCTCTTACCGATGAAGTTCAAACGAACTCCGTGATTTTTCATAATTCTTATATTTTAATTTTTTTTTTTTTTTAAATGCCAAAATTTTTCATCCCCTTCCTAGAAAATTACAAAAATCTTTGTATTTTTTAAAAAGTTTTTTTAATTTATTATCACAACTTAGGAATTATTTACTTAAAAATTATTTTTTTGCATAACTTAACTTTTCGTAGGCGGAAAAGTTTTACAATTCACTGTCGGCTTTTTTTTGATAAGAAAAAAATTGTATCAGTTAGAAACTAATAAATTGTATGAAATTATCGTAAAAAAACATTTAAAATTTTTTTATAAATTATCTTTTTAAAAAAATAAATAAATAAACGACAAATCGTTGATAAATATAATGTGTACAGAAATGAAATATATTATTGATTTTATATTCTTTTATACTATTATAATCCTTAATTAATAAAATATGCTGAAAAAAAGATATATAGTAAAAGAAGCAATAGAAATGCTGTAATGTAATATGTAATCAGCTACGGACGGTTTCCCTCTGTTGGATGTAATAAACGGGCGCTCGACCCAGCAAGCTTGGTTACGATTCGAGTGTGAGGAGAATTGCAACAGTTTCCATGGTAACTAGTTAAGTCAATTCTGTATGTTTCTAGAATCAAAACAATTTAACACCCTAGGCTGTCTGCATTGCAGTTACATAATTATTATTATTACTGTTACCCAATAAATAAAATTTTACTCTTTGAAAAATTAATAAATAAATTTAATTCAAATAAAGAACTTTGGTTAATTATTATTTAAATAAATTAGAAAATTAGATTACTTTAAAAAAAACTTTACTAAAACTGTTATGATCGTTTCGATTGGTAAACAATCATCATCAGTAGACATTGAGAAAATAATATATAAATAAAAATAAGAAAAAAATAATTGACAAATAATAATAAATACAAAACTATTTTTTTTAAACAAGAATAAAAAATCTGATGTGGACACCACATAAATTTCTTGTACGCCTATTAAATTATACAGGATGTCCCATATAAAACGCAACCCAACTTTATATTGGTAGGTTTTGAAATAATAAAAAGGCATGTGTAAATGTAAATGTAATTTTTATTATTACCATCCATTTAGAGTAAATGTTGGAAGTGGCCACCATCTTCTTGAATGCAAGCTTCAATTCTTTTTTCAGCGTTTATTGCAACTTTTTTCAAAATTTGTGGCTGGATATTTAATACAGCTTGTTCAATATTGACTTTCAATCGTTCAAGTGTTCGTGATTTATTGCTGTAGGCTTTTTCTTTGAGGTAACCCCGTAGAAAAAAATCCACCGCAGTCAAATCTGGAGATCTTGGTGGCCACAAGCCTCGACCGATAACACGATTACCAAAGAATTCCTCGATGAAATCAGAAGTTGAACCTGCGTAGTGCGATGTCGCACCGTCATGTTTTACCCGACAGTATCTGTCTTCCTCTTCCAAGAGTGCGATGAACTGAAAAAAAATAACCTGATATCGTTCTGCATTAATGGTGTACTCGAAAAAAATAGGACCGATTATTTTCTTCCGCGATATTGCGAACCACACGCCCGACTTCTGCGGGTGTAATTGTTTTTCGTGATAAACGTGGGAATTTTCAGCGCCCCAAATTCTTCTGTTAAGGCTGTTTACGAAGCCGTCTGAATGAAAGCGTGCTTCATCTGTAAAAAATAACGAATCCATAACATTAATTCCCTCACGCAGAAATCGACGGAACCGTTGACAATATTGTAGCCGTTTTTCTTTGTCGGGCTCAAGAAGTCGATGAACCGTTTGAATGCGATAAGGTCGTAATTGTAATCGTTTGGTCGCCCGATGAACAGTAGATTTAGACAAATTAATTTCAGCAGACAAACGTCTGATCGATTTATTTGGCGAGGCGAGTAATCGGTCTTTGATTTCAGTGACTGTATCTGTATTCAAAACTGACGCAGATCTTTTGTGTTCCTCGTTATTAACAGAACCGGTCTCTCTAAATTTTGCGACTAATCTTAATACTGATGTTTTGTTAGGAGCTGGTTTATTTGGGTACTTATGCCGAAACAAGTCTTGCGCTGGAACCGCTGATTTCGTACTGAAGTACGACTCAACAATTAAAACACATTCATCTAGCGAAAACACCATCTTGTCTCTAGAAATACACTGAACGTTATGATTGCATTGTTTTTACTATCTCGGTAGTAACTCGGTAGTGTTCTACTGCGTCACCGCGATGTTCAGATGTTGGACGAGTCCATTTCAGTAACGAGTAGGGGAGTAAGCTTAACTTTTGAAATTTCATGGATGAGTGATTGATGGGTTGCTTTTTATATGGGACACTTTGTATAAACAAATTTTTTGTTGCATTAAAATTATTTCATTTGAAAGTGAGATACGATCCTCCAATTCTTTAATAAAGTGGAAAGTTACACAATTCCTGAAATATTAGTTTTTATTAACATCAAATATTTATACAATTATTAATCCAACAATCTTACATGAAATATTAGGATAGAATAAAAGTCCATTTATTACTTGTATTACTATATCAGTATTATTCGTATCTTCGTGAATTGCTGATTAACAAAAGTTTCAGATTTCTGATGTGTCGTTAATATTAATTAAACTATTCAAACACATCAAAGAATTAAAACTCCAAGTGTTTCAAACTTTTAGATATGCTGCGAGTCCTTTACGAATACCAGTTGGGGTGTCGATCGGTAATGCATGTTGCGTTTTTACTATTCCTTAATTCATTCCCGTTTAGATTATGGTTGCGTCGCCTACTCTTCAGCTAATAATACCGTGCTTAAAATACTGGATACTGTAGATCATGCTTTTCATCGACTTGCTACAAGTGCCTTTAGATCAATCCCTGTCGTAAGCATCCTTGTTGACTGCGGTGAACTATCACTTTGGGATAAACGGGACCAGATTTTAGCATCTTATTTTACCCGTCTTAAAGAACAGCCAAATCACCCGGATTTTGACGAAGTCCTTGGAAATCCTTAATTTCAAAGGTATGAGAAACATCCACGTTATACTGGACCTATAGGTATTCGTACCTGGCATTTACTGCACCTTATAAATGTTGACGTGCCTTCTCTTTTTCCAATTTATCTGTGTTTGTATCTTCCGCGGAGAATCAACATTATAAATTTTATGTTTGACCTCACGATATGTAATAAAGAATCAATATCACCTAGTTTTTTTTTAGCAAATGTTTCACCATATTCTCTCCAAGACAAACCCAGACGCATAGATGGATCAAAACAGCACAAAACCGTTAATGCGCATTTATTGTTAATGATCGAACCTACATGTTTGGTCTACCCGGTGTCTTTACTACTGAACTATACGCTATAAATAAGGCTTTGAATATCATTAACCCTATGTACCATTATATCCTTATTTGTAGCGACTGATGTCGTGTTCTCCAAACCTTACAAAATTTTTATTTCAGACATCCTATCGTCACCGAAATCTACAATACAATTGCCGAATTGAACCATCACAACACACAAGTAAGTTTCTGCTACCTAGTCACGTGGGAATTCCGGGTAATGAACTTTCAGATTTCGCTTCTAAAGACACATGTATAGTCGACCATCCTTCACTATTCGTGTTACTACATCCAACTTTATTAACTATGTCAAATTCACACTTCGCGCAAGGTGGTAAGATGACTGGATTGCCACTGGATTGTCAAAGATACTGTGTTGACATGGGATTTCTCCTACAAGAAAATTCGCCGAGAGGAAATGATCCTCTACCGATTGCGGATAGGACTTACGAAAGCTACTCACGGGTATTTGATTTCAGCAGAAAATGCACCGATATGCGTACCAAGAAACTGCCGCTTGACTGTACACCACATCCTTGTGGACTGCATATGTTACACGGCCTTGCGTCGTAAATTTAACTTACCCAGGAATTTTCGTCAAATCCTAGACAATAATAAAGAAGTTTTGGACCGTGTGTTTTTATTTCTCCGAGGTGTTAGTATTTTACATACTTTTTTATAAATATTGTTCTTAATTTAAAACAAAAAAAAATTTACGGTAGTTGTATGTCTTTGTTTTTAATATTTTAGTTTAAGTCTTGATTTTCTTTTTGAATTTCTACTTTAAGTTTACAGGAACCAAACAGTAATAATTGAAGAACATAAGAAAGAATCCGTAACAACAAAGGGAGTCCGACAAGGATGTTCCCTATCCCAGTTACTTTTTAATCTTTACATGGAACTAGCAGTTAATGATGTTAAAGAACAATTTAGATTCGGAGTAACAGTACAAGGTTACGACACTGTTGATACGATTTGCTGATGATATAGTAATTCTAGCCGAGAGTGAAAAGGATTTAGAAGAAACAATGAATGACATGGATGAAGTACTACGCAAGAAATACCGCATGAAAATAACCAAGAACAAAACGAAAGTAATGAAATGTAGTAGAAATAACAAAGATGGTCCAATGAATGTGAAAATAGGAGGAGAAAAGATTATGGAGGTAGAAGAATTTTGTTATTTGGGAAGTAGAATTACTAAAGATGGACGAAGCAGGAGCGATATAAAATGTCGAATAGCATAAACGAGCCTTCACTTAGAAATATAATTTGTTTACATCAAAAATTAATTTAAAAGCCAGGAAAATATTTTTGAAAGTATATGTTTGGAGCGTCGCTTTATATGGATGTGAAACTTGGATGATCGGAGTACCTGAAAAGAAAAGATTAGAAGCTTTTGAAATGCGGTGCTATAGGAGAATGTTAAAAATCAGATGGGTGGATAAAGTGACAAATGAAGAGGTGTTGCGGCAAATAGATGAAGAAAGAAGCATTTCAAAAAAAATATAGCTAAAAGATGAGACAGATTTATAGGCCACATATTAAGGCATCCTGGAATAGTCGTTTTAATATTGGAGGGACAGGTAGAAGAAAGAAATTGTGTAGGCAGGCAACGTTTGGAATATATAAAACAAATTGTTAGGGATGTAGGATGTAGGGGGTATACCAAAATGAAACGACTAGCACTAGATAGCGAATTTTGGAGAGCTGCCTCAAACCAGTCAAATGACTGAAGACAAAAAAATACTTTAAGTTTTTCTTTTGTTTTAATTTTTGTTGTTGTTTTGATAAATTTTATTTTTATATTTCATATATTTGTTTTCCGAGCGATGATTACATAAAAATTTTTTCTCTCAAGAAAAACTAATTCTACGTTTTAAAAAACATTTTTTTTTTTGTGGCAATTGAACTATCTCATTTTCAGAGTAATTAGTCTGTATTTTTAAAGCAAACATTAAATCGAAATATATTACACAAACATCGATTGTTTTAATAATTTTTATATATCGCAAAAAAACGATTGCAGATGTCTATCAGCGGCTGTATTAGTAAATAGGTTAGGATAACTTTTAATGTTATATAGTTAAGCTTATATTTATAGTTTCTGAATTTTATAAAACATATTGATGTAAATTATATTTTTCATTATAAGTTATTAAAAAAAAAAAAATCAATTTTTAGTCAGTTACTACAGAATTTTATTTAAAATATAATGATTTAATATTCATAAGTACATGATTTTGAATTTCTTCTTCTTTTCCTTCTTCTTTTTTACATGAATATTGTTTTCTGTTTTACTGAATTATTAAGCTGCAGCAGGATGTAAGGTATATCAAAAATGTGTTATCTGGAATTATTTAGAACTCACCTTATCTTAATTCAAATTAAATTAGTAAATCTTATACTGTATGTTATAGATTGAGGAATTTTAGATTCATAAAATATGTGCTACTAATTTGATTGGAAACTTATTTGAATATGAAATAGCAAGGCTGTTAACTTTTGTGAAAGATTGCTAAAATTTGAGTTGAGATGTTCAAATAAGTAACTAGAAGTCTTAAAGATTTACTTTCAAATCATTGAAGTTATTTATCCAGATATGTTTGGTGTTAATTATCTATCTTCTTCAGCAGAATATGTTAGCTGGATGATGTTATAAGTGTTCATCTTAAAAGGGTTTGGAAACCCCTGCGATTTGTAATCAGAAATATTTTCAAACTTTTGTTTTAGTTTCAGTATAATATGTGTTGTATTTGTTAGTTTAGTATGTATGTGTGTCATGTTTAGCTAGTATTTGTATGTGTGCCCTGTTTCTACAAGGTGATTTGCAAAAGTTGATTCTATTTGTATTTGTGCTTGTATATTGATATCTGTGCTTACCATCTGCCTTAATGTAATATTTAGTACAATTACCATATTTTAATTTTCTAACTTCATTTAGTTTAATTTGTTGTATGATTATTTGTTGTCATGTAAGCGCTACAGTTCACTTTCTTTCTTGAATTTGGGAATATTTTTTGCGAAGATCAATCTTAATTTAGGCATCCACTTGTCAATAGGTATATTTTTAATTTTTGTTGTGTGTTTTATGTAGCATTGTAATAATAAATTTGGGTGGATTACCATTAATCCAAGCCCAGATGTTTATTGTTCCTAGTGATGAGTTCTTCGGTGTAATTGTTTGTTGATAAAAATATGTTATAAGGATAGTGTAACATGTCTAAGAAAGCTGTTTGTGCTGCTGTAGGGTGGTTAGATGTTGTTCTGTAACTATATTAGTTGTAGAGATGTTTAAACATTTGTTTATTTGTGCTTATAAACCACAATTAAATTTAAATTAGTGGATGGATGTAAGAAAACATGTGACATCATTTTTTAATTATGAATTATTTATTGGAGGAAAACTTTTTTTAATAAATTCACATAAAACTTGAAATTTGTCATGTCTGAATGTAATGAAAATTGTAGCATCTGAAAAATACTGTGCCTGAACAGGATTATATCCTGTTATAATGTTAATTATAACATAATAACATAATGAACATAATGTTAATTATGTGATATCCATTATAGTGTTAATTTTATCTTTTACATAATTTATTAATCTTATTTTGTCTAGAAAAACTGTTTTTTTATTTTTTATTTTTTTTTTAATGTGTAATAACAAAATAATACAGATTTTATTAATTTTGCATACTTGACTTATCAATTGACTGTCTTCAACATATGAAGGTAAGTCAATTATTATCCGCAATGTAGTTATAAATTTTATTGCAATACAAATAGGAAACTTACATGTACATCATTTTTCAACATAGACCCCTTGCATTTCATCACATTTGGTCCATCGTTGCACAACCTTCCTGATGCCCTCATAAAGAAAGGTTTTCAGTTGAGCTGCAAGCTAGGAATGCACTGCTTCTTTCACTGTTTCGTCTGAGGTAAATCGATGGCCCCTTAATGCCTCTTTGAGTGCACCAAACAAGTGGTAGTCAGAAGGGGCAAGATCAGGACTACATGGAGGATGAGCCGGTACTTCAAAGTTGAGTTTCTGGAGTGTTGCAGCAGTGTGGGCATCAATATGTGGACGGGCATTGTCGTGCAACAACACAACACCTTTCGACAGCAGTCCTCGACGTTTGCTTTGAATTGCAGGCTTCAGCTTGGCAGTAAGCATCTCACTGTAACACGCACTGTTTATTGGCGTTCCCCTTTTCTCATAATGTTCCAGTACTGGGCCTTGTGAGTCCCAAAAAACCATAAGAATCAGTTAATCAGTTTCCTTGCAGATGGTTGGGTCTTGAACTTTTTTGCAGGGCGAATTTGGATGTTTCCATTCCATACTCTGCCGTTTACTCTCCAGCTCGTAATGATGGATCCGTGTTTCATCACCAGTGATGATTCTGTCTAAGAAGATGTCCCATCGTTGCCATAGCGATCCAAATGTTTTTGGCAGATGTCCAAGTTTGTTTATACAACTGTGTTGAGTTGTTTTGGGACCCATCTTACACAGACTTTATAAAACCCAAGTCTGTTGTGGATGATTTCGTAGGCACAACCATGACTAATTTGCAGATTTGCAGACGATGCCACTTCATCAATAGTTACTAGTTTGTCTAAGAAAACCATGTCAAGTGCACGCTCAATGTTTTCCTCATTTGTGGCGGTAAACGGTTGTCCGGCTCCTTCATCATGTGTAACACTTGTGCAACCGTTTTTGAATTTTTCAATCCATTCGTAGACATTCCGTTGCAGCAACACAGTATTCCTGTACAGCATTGAAAGTCTTTGATGAATTTCGTCACCTTCCGACCACAAAAAACGGGTCGCTGAACATTGCTCTTGTTTGGTGCAAACAGAAAGCAAAGCAGCCATGGTTAACGGCAGGGCAGCAATAATGGAACTAACCTAGCAGCATCAAATCTGCACAGACATAAAAGCAATTAAACCATGCATGTGTCGTTTACGAAACACGACAGTACTATCAACATAAACAAAAATATAACTAAATTGCGGATTTACTTACCCTTGTACATTAATATTTTCACAGATATTTTATGCATAGTTCAAATTTGGCAGCTGGGTAATTAGGTCATATTTTATATGAGTAGTGGTTTATTTTGTTTGGTATGACAGAATAATGGATTTGCACAAAATTTTAAATACAAAACTGAAGATGTTAGAGAAGGCTTTTGGGCGAGGGTGTTGTCAGCACTCAAAACTAAATGAATAGTACAAATGTGTTTCAAGAAAACCTGAAGATGCTGACAACAAAGGAATGGATGCCCTAACACAACAACGAATGAAAATAATGATAAAATAAATGACATTCTGGTAAATAATTGTCAAACCCCCGTAAGAAAAGTTACTGAAGAGTTAGGAATTTCTTATGGCTCCTGTGAAACATTTTTGAATGAAATTTTGATTATGAAACTGGTAGTGGCAAAAAAAAAAAATCAGCTGAATTTTCAATAAAAGTAACATCACAAAATCGTTAGCTGACGTGGCTGATGATTCAGAATTATTCAGACATGTCATGACAGGTAGCAAAATGTGGTGTGTGGTTATAATACTGAAGTGAAGATCCAGCATCTTGATAGAAGTTTCTTGAAGAACCAAGATAAAAAATAGCACAACATCTTTGATCAAATAAGGTTTCCTTAGTATTTTTTCTTTTTTTTTACCATAATTGCATCATCCGTTATGAATTCTCACTATAAGGTTGTATGGTGAAGAAATTGTATTAATTAGCATAAATTGTATTAATAGTAATTTAGAAGAAGTAGATCCCTTTTTATAAAAATAAAATTATTTTTTTTTTTATCTTGCTAAGTGTTCGGTAATTTTTTTAATGTAATTTGTCATTATGTATTGTTGAGTTTCTTCATCCAGCTTTTATGTAGGTTTATTTATATACGATTGCTTTTTGTTGACTTTGTGAGATTGTGTTTGGTGTAATGATTTCAAATTTGGCTGTGTTAGATGAAAGTACGACAAAACTGGTTTTTAGTGTTAGGTGTTCAACATCATATATGAGTTTAGTCTGTATTCCTTACTGAGACACTGTAGGCTATTTCTAAGACCATTTTTTCAAAGGTGAAGTTCTGTTGTTAATAGTATATTCCTTTTATTAATTGTATTACAGTAAAATTGCAAGTAATTCTTTTCATGAATTTATATTTATTTATTTTTTATTTTTTTGTTAAGGATATTTTAAATATGTTATAATAACTGTTATTTATTTAATAATTTGTTATTATTATTATTGTTATTAATTTTTCTTAGATATTTGATTTTAATGAAAAATCATATCTTGCATTCATAATTTGGTTAACAACAAAATTGTGAGTGGTACCAAAGGAGGATGTGGTTATTTACAATGTAAAGGTTTGTATTCTTATTTTATCTCAATTTCTGATTTTTTTTCCCTCTCTGAATCCTTGCTTCATAATCATTTTCACTTTACAATTAAATAAAAGCAAGTTTGGTATCTTTTAATGTAGTGATACTGAGATGTCAATCTCATTTGCAATATGATTTCAACTTAAAAAAATAAAAACTAAATTGTTGTTGACAGTTGTTAAGCAAACTTCTCATACATAAAATGATAGGATCAGAATGAGATCAAATATAAAAAAATATATGAATAGACAAGGAACATAATCCATTACCCATAACAAGGAATATAATCTTGAAACATTTTGTAACTGTAATAGTCTTTTGGTCTTTTCAGGTATAAAAAATATCCTCATGCAAAAGTTTGGCTCAATCTATGAATATATGTATATATACAAAATCTATTTGTGTCTGTGAGTCTGTTACTATTTTGGCTAGTTGCATATTAACGCTACCGCAGCTACAGCTGCTGTTTAGGTTATGTTGACTTTGTACGTATATGTTGAATTCATGTACTGGCAAATCATACGTATATCAAAATAACCTAACTAAATATAACCTACGCTTGCTTCGCTCGCTAACCTCTTATAATTAAGATTAAATATGCATAATATGTACAACTTATTAATAATATAACCTTAATGTTATAGCACCGAAATCCAATTAATGTTAATCCACCGAAATCCGATTGACTACTTTGTTTTTAAATAAAGCTGTAGCTGCGGTGGCGATCGATCTTTGATCGATCTAAAATTTTGCATGAACATAGTTTTTGTATCTGGAAAGATCGTAAGACTACTACTGTTGTTTTAATGATTTGTGGTAACAATTAGGAGGTTATATTATTCGCCTATTCAACGTTTTTATCAAATTGAATTCAAAGACTTATTGCAACAGTATTTGAAATTAAATTTTCTAAAAGTTTTTTTAATACCACTTTTGGTTATTGGAACAAGTAGCTTTAAATATCTGACTGTATATAGTGAAATGGCTCAACCAAGAGACGCACTGCTATTCTCTATGCAAAATGCCACAACTGGTTGCACCTGCCTCTGGTTGGTCATAACTAAAAAACGTAAAAAAAAAAAATAAGAAACAAAAGTACAGTCCCCACCTCATGGTGTTTGTCAGATAACACTAAGAACCGTGCTAAATACCTTTATACCCATTTGAAGGATGGACCAACCAGCTATAACCACTATTTTAAGATGGTGGCTGACTATTCTCAAACCTCCATACTTGATATCACTCAGTTTCAAGTTCTGTGCTGACCAAACTGTTGCACTGAAGAAATTACATTACACTGATAGTTCTTATAAATTGATCACTTTAATTGTTTATCATTATTTTTCTCATAAATATGAGAATGAACACATTGGGTCTGCCAGGGCGGTCAGTTTTTATAAATTGATGAGACTTTGTTATTTATCATTATTTTTGTTGGGGCAGACCCTCCTGGCTAGAAGGGAAGAGTGAGTTAAGAGTCCTGACTAAACTGTATTCATATATATTATTATTTTTTTTTTTTTTGTCTTCAGTCATTTGACTGGTTTGATGCAGCTCTCCAAGATTCCCTATCTAGTGCTAGTCGTTTCATTTCAGTATACCCTCTACATCCTACATCCCCAACAATTTGTTTTACATACTCCAAACGTGGCCTGCCTACACAATTATTCCCTTCTACCTGTCCTTCCAATATTAAAGCGATTATTCCAGGATGCCTTAGTATGTGGCCTATAAGTCTGTCTCTTCTTTTAACTATATTTTTCCAAATGCTTCTTTCTTCATCTATTTGCCGCAATACCTCTTCATTTGTCACTTTATCCACCCATCTGATTTTTAACATTCTCCTATAGCACCACATTTCAAAAGCTTCTAATCTTTTCTTCTCAGATACTCCGATTGTCCAAGTTTCACTTCCATATAAAGCGACACTCCAAACATACACTTTCAAAAATCTTTTCCTGACATTTAAATTAATTTTTGATGTAAACAAATTATATTTCTTACTGAAGGCTCGTTTAGCTTGTGCTATTCGGCATTTTATATCGCTCCTGCTTCGTCCATCTTTAGTAATTTTACTTCCCAAATAACAAAATTCTTCATAATCTTTTCTCCTCTTATTTTCACATTCAGCGGTCCATCTTTGTTATTTCTACTACATTTCATTACTTTTGTTTTGTTCTTGTTTATTTTCATGCGATAGTTCTTGCGTAGGATTTCATCTATGCCGTTCATTGTTTCTTCTAAATCCTTTTTACTCTCGGCTAGAATTACTATATCATCAGCAAATCGTAGCATCTTTATCTTTTCACCTTGTACTGTTACTCCAAATCTAAATTGTTCTTTAACATCATTAACTGCTAGTTCCATGTAATGATTAAAAAGTAACGGAGACACGGAACATCCTTGTCGGACTCCCTTTCTTATTAGGGCTTCTTTCTTATGTTCTTCAATTGTTATTGTTGCTGTTTGGTTCCTGTACATGTTAGCAATTGTTCTTCTATCTCTGTATTTGAACCCTAATTTTTTTAAAATGCTGAACATTTTATTCCAGTCTACATTATCGAAAGCCTTTTCTAGGTCTATAAACGCCAAGTATGTTGGTTTGTTTTTCTTTAATCTTCCTTCTACTATTAATCTGAGGCCTAAAATTGCTTCCCTTGTCCCTATACTTTTCCTGAAACCAAATTGGTCTTCTCCTAACACTTCTTCCACTCTCCTCTCAATTCTTCTGTATAAAATTCTAGTTAAGATTTTTGATGCATGACTAGTTAAACTAATTGTTCTGTATTCTTCACATTTATCTGCCCCTGCTTTCTTTGGTATCATAATTATAACACTTTTTTTGAAGTCTGATGGAAATTCCCCATTTTCATAAATATTACACACCAGTTTGTATAATCTCAATCGCTTCCTCACCTGCACTACGCAGTAATTCTATAGGTATTCCGTCTATTCCAGGAGCCTTTCTGCCATTTAAATCTTTTAATGATCTCTTAAATTCAGATCTCAGTATTGTTTCTCCCATTTCATCCTCCTCAACTTCCTCTTCTTCCTCTATAACACCACCATTTTCTAATTCATTTCCTCCGTATAACTCTTCAATATATTCCACCCATCTATCGACTTTACCTTTCGTATTATATATTGGTGTACCATCTTTGTTTAACCATTATTAGATTTTAATTTATGTACCCCAAAATTTTCCTTAACTTTCCTGTATGCTCAGTCTATTTTACCAATGTTCATTTCTCTTTCCACTTCTGAACACTTTTCTTTAATCCACTCTTCTTTCACCAGTTTGCACTTCCTGTTTATAGCATTTCTTAATTTCCGATAGTTCCCTTTTACTTTCTTCACTAGCATTCTTATATTTTCTACGTTCATCCATCAGCTGCAATATATCGTCTGAAACCCAAGGTTTTCTACCGGTTCTCTTTATTCCGCCTAAGTTTCCTTCTGCTGATTTAAGAATTTCCTTTTTAACATTCTCCCATTCTTCTTCTACATTTTCTACCTTATCTTTTTTACTCAGACCTCTTGCGATGTCCTCCTCAAAAATCTTTGTTACCTCCTCTTCCTCAAGCTTCTCTAAATTCCACCGATTCATCTGACACCTTTTCTTCAGGTTTTTAAACCCCAATCTACATTTCATTATCACCAAATTATGGTTGCTATCAATGTCTGCTCCAGGGTTAGTTTTGCAGTCAACGAGTTGATTTCTAAATCTTTGCTTAACCATGATATAATCTATCTGATACCTTCCAGTATCGCCTGGCTTTTTCCAAGTGTATATTCTTCTATTATGATTTTTAAATTGGGTGTTGGCAATTACTAAATTATACTTCGTGAAAAATTTCTATAAGTCGGTCCCCTCTTTCATTCCTTTTGCCCAGCCCGTATTCACCCACTATATTTCCTTCCTTTCCTTTTCCAATGCTTGCATTCCAATCTCCAACTATTATTAAATTTTCATCTCCTTTTACGTGTTTAATTGCTTCATCTCTTCGTATACACACTCTACCTCATCATCATCATGGGCGCTTGTAGGCATATAGACGTTAACAATCGTTGTCGGTTTAGGTTTTGATTTTATCCTTATTACAATGATTCTATCGCTATGCGTTTTGAAATACTCCACTCTCCTCCCTATCTTCTTGTTCATCACGAAACCTACTCCTGCCTGCCCATTATTTGACGCTGAGTTAATTACTCTAAAATCACCTGACCAAAAGTCGCCTTCCTCTTCCCACCGAACCTCACTAATTCCTACTATATCCACATTTGTCCTACCAATTTCCCTTTTTAAATTTTCTAGCCTACCAACCTTTTTCAAGCTTCTTACATTCCACGCTCCGACTCGTAGAATGTTATTTTTTAGTTTTCTGGTGACCCCTTCCTTAGTAGTCCCCACCCGGAGATCCAAACGGGGGACTATTTTACCTCCGGAATATTTTACCAAGGAAGGCGCCTCCATTATTGCTATGTGAAAATGCAGAGAGCCACATTTTTTTTTTCTTGGAAAAAAAGCAGCTGTAGTTTTCCATTGCTTTCAGCTGCGCAGTACTCAGAGGACTGAGTGATGTTGATACGGGCGTTTAAATCGTCCTGACTCACGCCCCTAACAACTACTGAAAGAGCTGCTGCCCTCTTTCAGGAATCATTCCTTAGTCTGGCTCTCAACAGATACCTCTCCGATATGGTTGCACCTTCGGTCCAGCTATTCTGTATCCCTGAGCACTCAAGCCCCCTCACCAACGGCAAGGTCTCATGATTCATAGAGGAGGATATATATATTATATATATATAAATCACATTTGTTGTCTGTGGATCTAAAATACAAAAGCTTAAAAGATTTTTAAGCTGTTGTAGTAATAAATTTAATGACCATTAGTTCAGCTTAAAATGTATCACAAGAGTTAATGTAAATATTTTATGAAAACATATATTGGTTTTCCTTCAAACAATCCTTAAAAAAAACTGAATTAAGGATGGATTTCATTGTTGACATATTTATTTTGCAGACAAATTATGATAAAAAATTTGTAGTATTTAAAAAAAATCTGGAGAATTTCTTTTAACTACCCATAAAAGAGTAAAAAATCAAAACCATGGATTCATTAATTTCTTTGACTATTTTTAATATATTAAATAAAAACTTGGCAGTGATTCTATTAATAAAATTTATGAAAATATAATTTGAGATTTATCTTTAAATCATTCTTAAGAGGATAAAATTGAATAAAGTGAAGTAGTGCACTGTTGAAATAGTATGTTGTCGTAAATACCCAAATATTTAAAGTTAAAACCAGTGTAGTTATTTCTAGAGAATGGGCTGGTGAGACTACAAGAATTGGTGGAAATGGTGGAAATGTAATGCACCACAGTCGCTTATAACACATAAATGAAACAGTAATAGCATAAAAGTACATTTTATTTAATACAAAAAGTTAACCTCTATTTTTCGACATAATTATCATTTACATCTATACACTTCTCACCAGTAAACCAATTTTTTTATTGCATCAATGAAAGATTGCTGGTTTCATATCTTTCCCTAACCAATGACCATATTGAGTCCACTTTATATCATCCCTGGTGAAATGAGTAACCTTAACATCCGACTTTAATTATAGAGAGAAATTAAAATCACAGGGTATAGAGGATATGAAATAGATTAAAATTTCAATTTCTTGAAATAAAGCCTCTGATGTTACATGCGATGTGTGTGACTGGTGTGGCTGAGCAGCATTATCCGCTCCGTGGATTGTTACAACTCGTACATTTCCGAAGTTGTTTTATGTTTTTAAGTTGTTGTCTTTAAATTGTTTTTAATGTCTCAACCCAGCTTGAATCAGTTCATCTCTTTAATGCTTCTCATCAGTCGCAAACGCTGATCACTGCAAGGTTTATCTCAATATTCACTTTACCAGCTTCTGATACGCAAAAATTTTATTCTCTACCTACCTATAACACTTCGATCAATTTTCATTACTATAAGTGGCTTTTAGATAACAATAAATATCATTGGCATTCATTTTTTCTTTGTTAAAAATTCAATTGCTGCACGTTTTTAGATGTATTGACATAGTAGGCATATTTAACTTCATAGCAATAGTGTCTTGATAGAAATAAGTGGGCGTGGATCAAGGAGTCTAAAATGGTGGGAATGAAACTACCATGTGGCACCTTTTAATGTTGGTTTAAGCATAAGAGCAGACATACAGGACTTCAGAATAATAATGATTTACAGAAAGTGAGAGGGATGAGTCATGTAATCTTGGAATATTAGTAGTAGAAGAATGAAACAACATTTGTTCTTTGTGCAACATTTTGTTCTCCCATTACATTCTAGTATACATTTCAGCCACTCCTTGTATTTTGTCGCAAACCAGTTGTTGAAGATCTAGTGTGGAGGAGGGAAGTGATAACAGCATTTCAGTTACTTATCAACAGTTTAGTTTTGTGATTGGGCTGTGATGTGTCAACAGCTCCCAACCCTATTTCTTGAGCGTTTCTCCTGTCCTCTGAGCGATTTGGTGGTGCACGTTGTCATGCAAAAGAATCACACCTTTTGAAAGAGCATCCTGACATTTTTGCCTTATTGCGAGTCTCACTTTCTGTTGGAGCATGTTGAATAGTATTCACTGTTCATGGTACATTGTTCTTTTTTAAATAGTCACCAAAATTGTACCTCGCAATTCCCAAATACCGTAATCACTTTAGAATTCTTTTTTGGTGGGCGAATGCAGATGTTCCACCCAAAACTTTGTTGTTTGGATTCAGCCTTGAAATGGTGTATTCACATTTCATCACAGTTATATGATCTTGAAAGTCCATTAAATTCCGCTTCAAACTGTTCTTTGAGCTCAGAACAAATGTGAATCTTTATGGACTTGAGTCAACTGCCTTGGAGTCAATCTCCAACACATTTTGCAATAATTCAACACATCATGAATGATTTAATATGCGGTTCCAACACTAATATTATACAAACTAGCAATTTGGGAATTTCTCACTTGCCTGTTTTCACAATTAAGATGATTTATACAATTTTGCAGCGTATAGTCAACTGGTCTTCGAGAGCAATAGAGATCAGTCACACTTGTTCTGCCCAAATTAAACTGTTCCATCAACTTATACCTGTTCTGCAGTTTAACCATACTGTTTCAACATTCTTGAGTCAAATTTCTGCCGGTTTTACACCTTCTGATAGCAAAAATCTTATCACTGAATGTTGCTCCTCAGCGTACATGTTCCATGCGACCTCACAACAGAAGGTTCAGTTTGTGCTTTAGTTTAATGTGGTGGATTGTATACACAATGCATTTGCTGCCAATCCTGGAAAGTCAATTAGACTGGCTAGTTATGAACTGCAAATTCCTCGTTTCGCTGTTCACGACCATGTACATAAGCAGCTCTGTTTATGAATGTACAAGTTACAACTCCATCACATTAAACCAAATTATCACCCCCTACGATATCAGTTTGCTGTAGAGGTAATAATGCACTATATAAAAAACAATCCTAATTATCTATGTTTTTATTTAGTGATGAGGCAACCTTTTGTATGTGCGGGAAAGTTAACAAAAACAAATGTCGAATTTATATATACAGACAACTGTATATATAAAATAAATAAAAATAGCCTTAAGTTTTTTAATGACTATTTTCATTTCCCTGTTTTACAATGAATGTTACACTTTACATTTAAAATTTTTGAGTGGCCCGTCTCCAGGTGCTCAGGGTATGTTAAGGTCTTATTTTTCTATGTTTAATGTTTGAAAAATTATTTAAGAGCTCCTATTCTTTATTAAAACACGTATGTGCACACGTGCATGCGTGCGTGCGTGTGGGTGTGTGTGTGTGTGTGTGTATGTGTAAAGGAATGTAAAGTAACCTTTTTTCAATGAAGTTATTTGATTTTTTATTGTATTTGTGTTTATTACTAAATTACAATAAAATATCTATATTCAGTTTTAAACTTATGTTTTAAAAAATCTATAATTGTATTTTTTTATAAGAAGTTCATGATAATAAAGAAATGTTTGGTATCTTTATAAAGAATAATAAAAACAGTATAAGGGAAACATATTTGCATATCTGGTATCTGGTATATGGCAAGAGACATCTGAATTTATTGGGGGTTTTAATTTAAGTGTTTTAGTTTTAATTTAAGTGTTTTAGTTTTAATTTAAGTTTTACAGTTTTAATTTAAGTTTTACTGATCTTTCTATGCTTATCTGTGTGTTTAGAAGCTTTTTATTTTATTTGTTTATTTAAGTAGACTTTGTTTAGGATATGAGAATTTAGAAATATATGTAGAAATGCTAAAAATGTCTCATTATTAAGGAAGGTGTTGATACTAGTAAGAATGTTAGAAAAGTGTTTTTAACACAGCGATAAATTTTTATTACAATGTATATATGTACTAGTATACTTTAATTCAGTTTCAGATTATTCAAAACAGCCCTTCAGATAGAGGTAATATTAGTCATTCATTGTTACAACCTACAAAAAATGATTGTTATGGACATGCAAAAAAATATAATAAATGCAAATATGGATAATTCTCTAAGAGTAAATTACAATAAATTATCACTTCGTTCAAAACGTAACTTGGACTTAAAATCTCGTAAAATACATGGTAGTGGTGAAAAGATTTTCAATAAGGATGTCTATGATGATAATTTTGAAATATTGACATTATTTAATCCTAAACACACATGTAATAAATTACCACGCATAAGCAAACGAACTCTTCAGTCTGATTTTAGTGATAAAACTTATTCAGATAAAAGTTTATATATAAGTGACATTAAATCAGTTTTATGTACAATTTGTAACAAACCATTTTCAAATAATTCATTCTTAAATCAACATATGACCTCTGCTGATAGTAAGGGTAAATGTAATCAATGTATTATTGGTGGTAAAAATCTTCTTCGCTTGAGTCATTTATGTGAACATTTACGAACACATATTGGTATTAAATGTTTTAATTGTAACTCTTGTAATAAAAAGTTTACTAGAATTTCTAATTGAAAATTATATAATCTTATAAAAAAAAAAAAAAAAAAAATGTTCTGTCTGCGACAAACGATTTTCTCATTTAAATAATAATAATGATAAAAAGAGTAAATAAATGTGAGATTGAGATATGTAATTTAGAATTTTTACTTTTGTTTGCAATTTAACATACTAGTGAAAAAATATACCAGTGATGTGTAAATATATGCTGTAATAAATGTTCTTAGACGTTTGAAGTAAAAATACATTCGTATATACATTGTGATAAACCATTTGTTTGTAATATTTGTAATAATAATTTTGTACAAAATAGCGAATTAAATTATTTACAGGTTCATAATAAAAAAATAAATAATAATAAATAATTCAGTATGAGTGTGATTTTCTTTTTTTTATTTATATATATTTTATTTTTATTTTTATTTTATTTTATATGTGTAGAAAGTTAAAATTAAGCGTTCTTGAGCATGAAATGTAACAATGACTAGCATTTTCTTAGCCACCCACAATATGATGTATATAATGGCCATTAACAATAAACATTTGATGTGAAATCTCGTAATAAATTCCCTGATGGGAATTTAGATGATGATTTACAGTTCTTTCCTAAACAGAGATGTTAATTTATCACTTTATTACTATCTGACTCAATATTTGACTGTAATGCAGATACGGCATGTGAGTTATAAGTTTAGTTAAGACTCGCTTGTTAAGTTAACAACTGAAGTTGTCACTTGTAGCATTAAATATCAGGAGTGGGCCTGACATGCTAGTGGGAAACCACATGATTAGCTCAGTGAAGAAACTAATATGAAACAATTTCATTCCTTACTCATCTCTGTAAGCATTGTTTGGTATGTTTATTGTTGTTTGGTATGTTTATTGTTGTTTGGTATGACTCTGATGTACTGGAAAGAGATTGTTGTGTTTGGTCATGTACAATTAGTATAGTTTTGGCAATCAATATTCAGTTAGTCATTTTGGAATTGATAAGGTCGTCAATTAACCAATTAGCTACAGGACATAAAGATATGAAAATTTTTTTTTAATATTTCTTTTTATTTCTAAGCTAGAAATTATTTTCATAACATAAAAGATCAGGAATAAAAATCATTTATGCACCTTTGGCAAAAAGCATTAAACTAAATGTAATACAGTTAGAAAAAATATTTTTGTTTTTTTTTTTTTATTTATAAAATTAGTTTCTTTGCTACGAATGAAATTCTTGAAGAGATTTTGAATGTAGGTGCACTTTACATTTTATACACAATGGAATTGTATGGTTTTAGCATAGGTTACATGTTTGTCTAACTTTTTTCACATGTTTTGAAATAAATTAAAAATAATATTTGATCTTAATAAACATTGGACAGCCCTATTTGATAATATCTTCTGGTAAACTGTTTTTTGATGGATGATCCTTGGTTGTCATTGGTGGTGAAGGAAAATTATCTTGACTCTTTTTCTTCATTCTCAGCAATGCTTTGTGATATTATTTCTGCACTCTTTATCAGTAATAATACAAGAGAAGACCTAAAATCAATTTGACTGATTTTAATGTTATTTGCAGGTGTGTATATTTTCCATGAATTTACTACGAGGGTTATTTTTTTTCAAGGTCCGGATCGGTCACAAAATTAAAACCACAGTGAAAATAAAAATTTTTTTATTTATAACAAGTACTTACATAGTTACATTAAAAGTACTTACATTTGTTGTAGCGTGGTACCAACTTTCCAATACCCTCGTCATAGAACGGAGCCGCTTTGTTTTCAGCCATGTTTCTACGCTGGTCTACAGCTCGATTTCTGTGTCAAAATGTTGTCCTCCTTGCCAGCGTTTCATGTGAGCAAAGAGGTGAAAATCGGATGGAGCCAAGTCCGAACTGTATGGTGGGTGATCAAACACTTCCCAACAAAAACGCTGCAGGAGCTTCTTTGTTACAGCTGCAGTGTGCGGCTGAGCATTATCATGGAGAAAGACAATGCCTGATGACAACATTCCTCTTTGCTTATTCTGAATTGCCCTTCGTAGACATTGAAGAGTCACGCAGTATGAGGCTACAGTGATGGTCGTGCCATGTTCCATGAATTCCACCAAGAGAACTCCATTCCAGTCCCAGAACACAGTAGCCATACACTTTCTGTTCGAGAAGGTTCGCTTGAACTTCTTTGGTTTACTGGGAGAATGAGAATGCATCCACTGTTTGGATTGTTCTTTTGTTTCTTCAGTTTCGAAATGGTCTTGTCCCCTGTGACAATTATGAGAAACGTTAGGGAAGCGTCCATTCTCATTGTTTTGTGATGGTTGGACAGCATCTTGGGAACCCATCTCGCACACAGTTTGCGGTACTGAAGTCTCTCACTCACAATAATACAGAGAGCTGACCTTGAAATTTCAGGAAACTAATCACTCGATACAGAAATTGTGAACCGACGATTTTCTCGAATCGCCTCATCCACTCGCTCAATGAGATCATCGGTTGATACTCGCTTCCTTCCCTGATCGCCTGCATCATGAACATCTGTACATCCTGCTTTAAAGTTCCTGCACCATTGTCGCACTTTGCTATCACTCATTGAAGTTTCACTGTACACATTACTTATTCGTCAATGAATTTCAGCTGAATAACACCCCTCAGCCTGAAGAAATCGAATTACCGCATGCACTTCACACTTGGCAGGAGATGCTATTGTTGTAGACATGTTGTTTACGTGCTAACTGCGTGTTCAGAACTAAACGAAGTGACATGGCATGATTGAAGGCCATACTAGACATGCTGTGCAACACATATGTGCAAAGGTTCATCTGATTTTTGTGTGTTTTTATTTCACGACCGATCGTACCTTGAAAAAAAAATAACCCTCGTATAATAAAAAAGATAGCATTTATAAACATTGGCCACCATCATTTTTTCCCACATAATCAGATTCTATAATTTCCATTACCATTGTCATAAGAATAAACGCCATCCATACTTTTCGTATATTCAGCTATTATTAAAGGCTGAGCAACCAGTCTTTTCTTCTTGGTTGTATCTTTTTGTATAGATATATGCCGTTGTGGTGCTAATATAAAAAATCTAGATTTTTCTTTGTTTGCACCTCTGTGTGGAATAATTGGTACAAATACTCATCTGAACTATACAATCACCAAAAGCTTAAATCCAAATCTAATTGGTTTTCTGTTGATAAACATTTATGTTGAATGCCTCCCAAAGTATCGCACCATTTTTTCATCAATAGATAAATTATGAGAAAAATCATGAAATTGTAAATTCTGTTTATTGATAAACTGGATGTTTTATAAAAAAAAAAAGTATAAAAACAGTAAAATGATAGACAAAACCAAAATTTAACAATTGAAGAATAACGCATTGCACGCTGTGCATGTCATAAGCCATCATTCCATAAGCCTCAAAGGTGTATAATTGCACTATTATTTTTTATTTTTTTTTGTCTTCAGTCATTTGACTGGTTTGATGCAGCTCTCCAAGATTCCCTATCTAGTGTTAGTCGTTTCATTTCAGTATACCCTCTACATCCTACATCCCTAACAATTTGTTTTACATATTCCAAACGTGGCCTGCCTATTATTTTTAACAACCGGTATTCATTATAAACTTTCATGAACTGATGAATAAAAGCGACACTTAAATAAGCCAATAAAATAGAAGTATTATTTTTAACAAGCATATCGTGGTCATTATACCTTATATGGAAGGGGTTATTACACAATCTTGTAAAATACAGTTAGTTGATATGTAAATAAACTTGCTAATTAAAAACCTAGAACCATATAATTATTTGTGTGTGATTACCAACACCTAAAAAAATAAAGGCAAATTGTATAAGGTGCAAAAAATTTTATAGAAATTAAAAAGAAAAAGTGTTTATGAAAAGGTTCATTTATGTGCCATTGGCAGTTAATCGGTTAACTTATTTTATAATGGAGTGGTATACAAAACTAACTGTGAATATCTACTTACTGATGACAGAGTAAAACTAAACTAATAATTTTATAAATAAATAACTAATAATTAAATATAAACTAATATTTTTATACAACAAACTAATTGTTTTTTTTTTAAATTACCAAATTTTTTTGGTAATTTAATATATGTTTTTGCCTTTGAGACAGATGACTGTGATTTGGCAGAGTTATTCCTACTTGATTCCAATATATACTAGAAAATTTGTAGTTTATGAAAAAAATTCATGATGCCCGTGGTTTGAATTTGAAACCTACAAGTAAAATAAAGTTGCTACTACTCTACTTTTATTTTTTTGCATGTTTTTGGTTGGTGAAAACGCTTCGCATTATCATTGCCCAGAATAACATTTTATAAAAGAAAATAAATAGTAAAAACAACTGTCTTAAAAACTAAAAAATTAAACAAAATCTTACAACTAATTTCACAGCTAAAAATTTATTTTTAAAAAACACTTAAAACTAATATCACAGCCGTAAAAATAAAATTAAAAATAAGCTTAACCTGTAACTGGTATGGTGGGGTCTTTTTGACCCCATACAAATATATTTCATATTTTCTTTTAGGTTAGTAAGCCAGGAAGCTGACTCTCCAGGTATTCTCCTAGTTTGGTACCCTGTGTCAGATGGTTGCCAATCAGATACACAGCGTTCTTGCTACCAGATTAGAGACCTCTGGGGTCGTTTTAGACTCCGCCATGCTAATTATGTTACCTTTTTTCTGAAGTTACTATTATTGCTTCAAGTGTTACTTCTTACTGATTTGTGAATTAATTGTCAAGTGAATATGAATACAGACAATTTAAGAAGTGAATTAAGTGAAATTGACGGACTATTAGATGAACGTTTATCCGATATTGATTTTATGTCTCTCTGATGGACTGAAAAATATGGGTTTTACTTATGTTGGCACCATGAAAACCAAACTAGAAATGTTACTGCTGTTACCAAAGTTTTCATGTCAGATTTCAGCCTATTAATTGATATTTTGTTTATTTTTTTTAATAGCAGTCAAAGAATATGTTTAAAATTTATAAATATTATAAATTATTTGTATTTATAAATTAAGTTGGTAATAATTTTAGTTTTTTAAGAAAAGTTGTTTTACTTAGGGTCTACAAAAAATTTTTAGTTTTAATTTGTTCTAAAAAATGTTAATTGAAATAAATCAATAATACTCTGACTTGTAAGATCTTAAAATAATTGTAAATAATATATAAATAAATAAAAAAATATTAGTAAACTGCTTTTGTGGGGGAAGGTAAAGCTTGGGGTCAAAAAGACCCCACCATACCAGATATGTGATATTTTTCCCTATGCAGATAAGGGTTAAAACTAAAAACGTAAAATTTAACTAAAAATAAAGAGTTTAAAAAAGTTCAAGAGGGGTGTATTGGACCCCAAACTTGAATAACGGGAAGACTAAAAAAGTTAAAATAAAAAACTAAACCTAGGTTAAAAACTAAAACTTACAACTGATAACACAAATAAAATATCACTAAAAAACATATAATATATCATATAGTATATCACAGTGGGAAACTTAATGTAAAATCTAATTAAAAGGAAATAAATAAAAAAATATATAAAATTAGAATAAAACTCAATAAATTTAACAAAGACCGAGAGGGGTTTAAAAGGTCCCATCTTGAATATAGAATAAAATAAAAAAAAACAGAAACATTAAAATAATTCTTTAGCACTAGAATAAGAAATATATACCACAATTTTAAATTTTGTGTAAAATATTAACACTTCGTAAAAATAGCAACACCTGGTCTAAAATTTCCTAATTATTTCCCAAGATTTGGCAAATGTTTTTATGTAATTTAAATTAACAATGCAAAGCTGCATAACGTATGCAATTCACTCTACTGTAAGTGTCTGGTACTTCAGCTAAACTCGGCTGTACCATATAAAATTTTGTAATAATGATTTGTTTTAAATTTATAATATCCAAATGTTCTTTATTTTGTGGATGACAATTGAATGTTATGAAAGAAAGATTTAAAGATAATTTTGTTAAAGATGTTATTACCACTTCAAATTATTTTCATATTGAGAAAATAACTTAATTCTATGCCCAGTAACATTTTCTAATGAATTTTTTTGCTGCTCGCATTTATTCATCTTAATTAAAAAAACAACCAAAAATAATGAATAATGGCAATTTAAAAAAAAAATTGCCTTTTTTGAAGGTAACAGGTACTTATTAATTTGGCCAAGGACAATTTTGAAAAAAAGTGGTGTTGTATCGCAGTATTTTAAATAATGATTCTTAAAAGGAGTAGGGGAAGGTTTTCAATAGTAAATATAAAATTTCAATTATAATAATTAACAAAATAAAATTAATAATAAATATAAATATAAAATAAAAACAATGTTGTTGTCTTAAGCTGGAAAGATAAGAGATAATTTAGTGCTTTCAATGAAGCATACTGACCAAATGATGAGTCATAAAAGTAAAAATTATGAAGTTCTGAAGCCTCGAACTATTGTAGATTATAATAAAGGTAAGTCATTCATTGACTTAACTGATCAGATGATTGATTTTACAGTAGTCCTTTAAGGAAAAGTATTATGATTTGCTACTCACCAGAGCTGTCATTAAGCATTTATAAAATGACAACTGGAAAACTATTACCGAGTTCAACAGCTAGTTGAAACAATAATTTATAAAAATGAGATGCAAATGTAAACTATTGTTTCCAAAGACCACTCAATAATTAAAACTCCAAAACCAGCTTGGTGTAAACTACGCTACAAAAAATATGCACAAAAAAACCAACCAAGTCGAAACAAATTGCAGTGGCTGTGAAGTCAATGTGTGTTTTGGAAGGTTTGTGCTTTTTGGAAAAACATATTTCCAAACTTAAGTAAAAAAGCCAACATTATCTTTTATAATTTAAAGTGTTTTTAGTATTAGGACCATTTTTCTTGTGTTTTTTTTGTGTAATAGTTTGGGTTAAGTATCGATAAATAAGTGACAATTATTAGTGAGGTAGTGAAGTTGCTAACAGTTACTTATTTACATAGTGAGTATTCATTATTATCAGATTCCTGTTTACATAAGAAAAGCAGCTTTAAATATGGATACTTAAATATGGATATTTTAAATATGGATACTCTCCTATGATGTACTTTAAAACATTTTTTGTTATTGTTTTTAGTATACTATTTTCATAATGACATGTTTTGTAAGAAATACATGTCGCAACCTATGATATATCCTCCATTGCTATAAAATATTAATTTCTCTCACTTTTATCTGGATAAAATTTATTTCTTAAGTACAAATTTCATTCTGTAGATTATATGTTACATAAAATTACATTAATTGGTGAATTTAAATAAAAAAATATATATAGGTAGGAAAAATGACGGTCAGGCTAAAATTCACATTAGGAGTTCATAGTTCTCTTTTTCTGTTTAGTCTCCAGAACCACTGTAAGGTGGTTCACCTTACGGATCCTTCAGAGGATATGAATGAATATAAATGAGGTATAGTCTTGTACAGTCTCAGGTCGACCATTCCTGAAGTATGTCGTTAATTGAAACCCAACCACCAAAAATGTACGATTTAGTATCCAAATCCGTATAAAAATAAATGCCTTTGCTAAAATTTCAACCTTCGAAATCGACTGATTCGCGATGATTCACCATTAGACCAACCCGACGCTACAAATAATTCACCTCATCCTCTGAAGCAATACTTAACTGGATCCGGAGGTTAAAAAAAAAAGAAAGGAAAAAATAGACTAACCTGATGGGTTAGTTTAGCATAGTGAGAGATAAATTATCTCTCATGGCAGTGAACTAATTTAATTTATATTAAATTATTTAAATAAATCTAAAAAAAATCTATTTGATATATTTTATTTTTGTCATTACTTCGTATTTTAAATTTTATTTCGTTAAAGTTATTAATTCACAAAATTGTGGGTAGAGCGCTGTAGGTATTTGGTTAGAGCCATTTGAATTTTACGTGCGTTTTTAGGTTTAGGTTATAATAGAGATTGTTTACACGTTTTTCTTAATATTTTTCGTTTAATATGTGTCTTTATGTATTGAAGCATTCATTTTTAGATTATATATATGTGCTTAAATTTATAATATTGCCTGAAAAATAGTTTCCATTAATTATATATTGTTTTATTTGTGCATGTGTTTGTAAAAACTGTTATTTATTTTCATTAAATAACGTTCGCATGAATCGATTTAATCACCTGTTTTATTGAAAAAAAAAGATTGTAAAACGTGAGTAATCTTTTCATTGCTATTTATTTTTTTAATTTATGTGTACTATATTTTTGAATTACACTTGTAGGTTATCTTTTTAAGTTATTCATTAACTATTTTTAGTTTAATCGTTAATTTAATCATTGTCATCGCAAAAAGTTATACATAATACCTTGAGTACTTGTAGTTGATTTTTAAGATGTTGTAGTTTTGAATATACGTAACTTGTTTGTTAGTGGGTTATTAAATGGATAGCAATCTTGTTCATAATATATTTCTTAATTAAAGATATTACATGTGTAAGTCTAATAAAAATTATATCTGTGTTTATATCGGTTTATATCTGTGTTTGAACTTAAAACCACTGTGTGAGATTGTGTATCTTTTCTTCCGTGTTGTTATTTTATAAAAGATTTACATAATAATTTGTTTTTCTGTATATCATTTTAAAATAATCTCTAGGTTGGAACTTAATTCTGTTTGGTAGTTATATTCTCAAAAGTTATTTAATCAGTCCACACATTTTTACACAAGTCCAATTTTTACATCAGTCCAGTGGACTGATGTAAAAATTGGACTTGTGTAAAAATACACAATAAATGTTTTGTTGTGTATTTTTAGTATGCATCCTTTTTTTTAGTGAATAATAAACAATTAAAATTGTAATGTATAGCTAACAAGCCTAATTCTTTATCGTTTAAACAAAAATTATTTAACTAGTTTTCTAATTTATCTTTAAAAAAATCTTTATTTCAGACATCATCAATATTCTTACATTTTAGAACTCTGTATACTTTTTTGTGTTTGTAATATTAATGTTCTGTTGCTAATAAAACTTTATACTTCATTCTTTTACAGAATAGTCAGTTTTACATGAGAATCGATAATGTATTGATTCATGTAAAGGAGGATCACATACCTTTGTATTTTACATTTATAATTTGTACTAGTACAGTTTGTGTAACTACTTATAAAAAACAGTGCACTCTTTTTATCAAGCTGTTTACAAGAAACTATTCTCTTTTTCTCATTACTGCATGTATAGTTCATGCAACTCATATGCATTATCTATTGTAATTAATTTTCAAACTTGTAGTAAGTTAGCTACTGTTGAGGTAAAAAAAAGATTTTTTCCAATTTTTTTTTAGGGTATACAATTTGTACTTTATAGTTAAACAATAATATAGTATTAATCTAGGAATACTACACTGAAATAAAACTATTAATAAAATGTTTCTTTTAATGAATTATATGAAAAAAGCAAAATTAATTCAATTATTACTGTTGCTGTTTGGTTCCTGTAAATGTTAGAAATTGTTCTTCTATCCCTGTATTTGAACTCTATTTTTTTTAAAATGCTGAACATTTTATTCCAGTCTACGGTATCGAATGCCTTTTCTAGGTCTATAAATGCCAACTATGTTGGTTTGTTTTTCTCTAATAATCTTCCTTCTACTATTAATCTGAGGCCTAAAATTACTTCCCTTGTCCCTATACTTTTCCTGAAACCAAATTGGTCTTCTCCTAACACTTCTTCCACTCTCCTCTCAATTCTTCTGCATAGAATTCTAGTTAAGATTTTTGATGCATGACTAGTTAAACTAATTGTTCTGTATTCTTCACATTTATCTGCTACTGCTTTCTTTGGTATCATGACTATAACACTTTTTTTTAAGTCTGATTGAACCTCTCGTTTTTCATAAATATTACGCACCAGTTTGTATAATCTATCAATCGCTTAGGATAAATAAATATATTTAATTTTATACATATATATATATATATATTGGTTTATATGGTTCATACTTATGGGTACAGATAATGATCTGACCATCGTAATGAAATTTATGAGGAAGAACTTTAATAACTAGTCTACAAGACAACAGTTCGACTAGAAAAATTATGTAATGAGGTTTACATCTAGAAAATTTTAATAAACATCAAAGTGTGGCAGTTGAAAAATTATTGTTTTGGGGGAATAATATTTTCAGTTAAAATTGATGAAAATATTAGTTTTCTCTCTGAAAACATCAATATGTTGGCTGTTTCCCATTTCAACAATGAGTTTTTGGGTGCTATAACTACAATAATAGAAAGAGAACTGTAAAATTGTCCTATAATTGTGCTAAAAATGGATATTTAATAATATTTACCAGTTATTAAGCAGTGAATGTAATTATACTTCATAATAATTTCTTTTGAATGATGTGTGTGAATTTGGAACATATTTATATTAAGTTATGTATTATCAATTTTAATTATTATCTGTAAGATGCAGATAAACATGGTAAGAACACTTACGTACTGGAGTCTTTAAAAGTATTACTTCATCTTTCTTCAGCAGCACTGTATTTTTCATTAGTAATTTAAAAGTGCTACCAGGTTGGTCTAGTAGGATTTTATCTAGTCTGATTTTGAAGTCGAGAGCTCTAAGGTTCTAATCCAAGTAAAGACATTTTTATACGTATTTGAATACTAGATTGTGGATACCGATGTTCTTCGTTGGTTGGGTTTCAATTAATCACACATCTCAGGAATGTTTGACCTGAGACTGAACAAAACTATACTTCATTTACATTCACACATATCGTCCACGTTCATTCTTTGAAGTAATACCTTATGATGGTGGCTCTGGGGAGACTAAGAGAAAAATAAAGTTATTTAATAGTGAAATTAAGATTGAAATAAAAATCGAATAAATTTCTTTGGAATAGCATTAATGTTAATAGTGAAGATAATGTAGATAAATAATTTTATGCCAAGTAAAGTGTTATAAAATCTATTTGTACATTCGTAAGATTAAAATATTTTTACGCAAAGTAATATAATATTTCTTTTTAATTATCTATACTCGGGTGATTCACGAATAGTTTAATAAACTTTCGAATATGTTATACTGGTGAAAACAAAAAAGAAAGTTTTTATAAACATAGGTTTAGAAACGCCTCATTACCGAGTGTCATCTAGTGAAAGATTTTGCCATGATTTCTGCACTTTTGAAGAGATTGTAATTCTTGAAACATAAATTAAAGGGTAAATTTAGTGGTTTTATATGAAACTGGCCTGAAAAATTGAAAATTTTATATTCTCAGAACGGTATATTTAGTAGTTTTTGATAAATCTTGGTTAACGACAAAAGAATGTGGTTATTGCCAAGAACAACTAACTACTGCTGAATGTTGTTAAGTAGTATATGAAGAAAACAGTTATGAGGCAGTGGTATGTAAGCAGTGAAATACCAAAGCAAAGGTTCTCTGAACTAGAATTCTTGTAATATTGAACATTTTATTTCATTTAATACATAGTTAAAATTTATAACTTAGAAATTCTTATATTTTAGATTTTTTAAACTTTTTAAAACTTTTTTTAAAACTTTTATGTGTTTATTATCCATTTAACAAAGTTATTTTACGCCAAAAGTATGTTTTTTGAACACAATCTTTTGTCTTTTACCTCAGATTTCTTGAAAACTACTAAAAACTGAAATTATTAAAAAGTAGAAAATTACCAAAAATTCTGGGACTTATTTTTTTTAAATTTTTCATTCAGATTTCATTTAAAATACAAAATCTATGCTTAGTTTAAGGTCACAAGAATTACATTCTGGATTAATTTTATCAAAAGCGCAGAAATCAGGGTGAAATATTTTGCTATCTGATACTTGAGAACAAAGTGTTTCAAATTTTTGTTTATATGAACTTTTTTTTATTTTTACCAGTAGAATATGTCATGAAAGTTTGTTACATGGTTTGTAAATTGCTTTATTGATGTATTTTATGTTATATAATCTGTGTATTATATAACAGTGTATGAACTAAAGAATTCTATTTTGGGTATTCTTAAGCCAAAAGTAATAAATAATTAAACATAGCCGTAGAAATGCTTTTTCTCCAACTTAGGGCTGTCTATATGATTTATCCCTGATTTTTGCTTCATAAATAACAAAAATGTAGTACTACAATTTTTTGGACAGTAATTATGATAATTTGTTAATAATTTGACCTGAAAATTATAAAAAAGATGTTTCCTAAAACTCTTGGCTCTAATATTTTTTTGAGAAAAGTGTTGTAAAAAAAAAAGATTCAAGTCAAAAACATAATTTTTTAGGTTTGGCGTAATATAAATCTATTAAGTTGCCAATTAGAAAACATTATAACAAATTTTGTAGTCATTTGGCATAACTAAGAAGTTTAATGTAAATAAAGTGAATAAAATACAAATGTTAGTTTCAGAGATTTGTCGAATTAAAAACAAAACATGGCAAAAACTTTTTACTATTTTAAGAAATAATCAAACAAAAAATTGTAATATATAAAGAAATAAAAATTTAATCGATATACCTTAAAGGTACTGTTAAAATAAGATAAATTAAACTTTAACATTAGCTTCTTACAAATATTAAAAAATTCCACACTAAAATAATAAAGTATTCTCTCTCTCTCTCTCTCTCTCTCTCTCTCTCTCTCTCTCTCTCTCTCTCTCTCTCTCTCTCTCTCTCTCTCTCTATATATATATATATATATATATATATATATATATATATATATGTGTGTGTTTAGTATGATATATAGGGTATGACAAAGTCTTTCCATGATTACAAAAACTTATTTCAAAGAAACTAATGCAGTTACAGATGTGCGATTTGTGGTAAAAGAAAGAAAAAAAAAATTATCAATTTTTTTTGTCAATTAACTTCAAAATGCGTGCCTTATGTTGTTTATATTATGTCCAACCAATAATCAATTTCACACCATGTGTTGTTCAATAGCTCTTCAACAGATTCAGTTATTATCAGTCTCAATGTGTCCAGATCAGGTACGGGTGTTGCATAGACTCTGTCCTTAACATAACCCCAGAGGAAAAAGTCTGAGGGAGTTATGTCTGGTGATCGTGGTCGCCAGTGAGCGAGACTACGATCGCCAGACATAACATAATGGATCGTGCCCAATCCATCTGCCATGAAACGATTCATTCAGAAAATCTCTTAACTAGTAATTCCCAGTATGGTGGTGCGCCATCCTGCTGGTAAACCACCTTAGGTTACAAGTCATTTAGTTGAGATATAGCAAAGTGTTGCAGCATATCTAGATAATTATTAGCTGTTATTGATTGCTCAGTGAAAAAGAAGGGACCGATGATTCTGTTGTGCATTAAACTGCAGCACACATTCACTTTAGGGGAATTCTAATTTTTTCCCTGGTAAAGTATGGATTTTCTGAAGCCCATATTCCCACATTATGCCTGTTTACTTACCTACCGTAAGGTGTAGAAAGTAGCCTCATTTGAAAAACACACGCTGCAGGTACTGATTGTCATCAGTTCATAAATCGTAAAATCTCAGTTGCAAGGGCAGCATGATAAGGGCCATTGTGTTTGTGTGTGTGTGTGTGTGCACACATGTTTATATAGTTAATATGGTAAATTAAAAAAAACATAGACCAGTTAAATAAATCCATCAACTATTGTAATAATTTGTTGTCAGAAAAAGAAAATTTAACTGTAATTGATTTTTATAATTTACTTGCTCGAGTGTTGTGCAATCATTTAAGGTATGCTGATTGAAATTTATTGACTGTTTGTAAAGAGATTTATTTCTAATAACAGTATAGTGTGGGCATCATATATTTATGAATGTTATTATTATTATTATTATTATTATGTTTTTATGTGTGTATGTATATATATATATATATATATAATTTTATTACTATTTGTGTAATTATAAAGATTATAATAACAATATTGAACTTTAAACTTTGATTCAGTAATATAACTTTATAATCAGTCTATCGTGAACAACTTTACTTGAGAAACTTGTTAGTTTCACGGAAACCATATAAAATATATGTTGATAAAGTTGAAGTCATTTATATTGTGTATTTGTTACTTAATTAGTTGATTACTCGAAAGAGTAATTGTGCGTGTTTAGTTAAATTGATTAACCTTTATTAGTTTGTTTATATACGTTGAGTTTATTTGATTGATGTTTATAAATCGTTTAAGAATTGTTGTTTATGATGTACGTAAAATTGTTTCTGTTAGTGGTTTACACACACACATGTGCACGTACACGCATACATATACACATACACACATGCATTGTATGCATAAATATATATTTTTTTCTTTTTCTAAATATATATTTTTGTAAATGTTTTAGGAAATAATTTTTCTGAGTTTTAAATGTTTGTGCCAAAGCAAGGTTTGTATGTTATTTTCGGTGGAGATAAATCTGTGTTGAAGTCACCTAATAGTGGTTGTATGACCCTTTTTTGATTTTGTATATTCATTCATTCTTTCATATCTCCTGAGTTCAAAACCTATTTAAAAAAGTTTTTTAAATTGTTTCTGTGTGTTAGGTTAAATTTTACAATGTTGTTCACATCAATTTTTGCATCTTTTGGCATTTGTAGTTTTTCCAATACCTCAGAAACTAATTTACTTAGAAATTTGAAACAAAAACCATTATATTTTACATAAAAATTACTACATATTATATTATGTACATCATTTTCCTCTCTTTTTTATTTATGCCTAAAATCAGTTCTGAATCAGAGGAGTTAGAATACAAAAATTTAAATTTTTGTACAAGTATTTCACTTTGAAGGGAAGGGATTTCAATTCTAATATTTATACCCTTTATTAACATAGTTTTATAGAGCCTATTCATGAATTTTAAGTTTGATGCCTTTTCACTTTTTTTTTTTGTAAAAGATCAAATAATGTGCACGGTTTTTTAAAATTTACAGTTTTTGACTCCTTATATCTCATGGAAAAGGTAATAAAATTTTAGAAATTGTTTGGGTTAAATATCGATAGAAGTGGAACAACCAGTAATCACAACATTGATATTCAACTGATAAGCAAGATATATATATATATATATATAGTTAGAAATTATAAAATCGGCAAGTACATTTCTTCATTTAAGAATCAGATCTTTTAGTTACAAACAATTAAAATTACAAGAATTATTTTTTTGTTTAGCCATAGAGTAAAATTAATTTCATAAAAGTTCTCAAATGTTAAAAAATAATTTAGGTGCAAATTAACTGATAAAATGTTTGAAATATTATTATATGTCGATGAAAATGTTTACATAAACTTTGTTTATTTATTTTTGAATTTTATTTTAACACATTTGGTTTTTACTTAGATGTATTATATTTAATTAGTTTTATTTGTCATAAACATAGAATGTTTTCATCTGAACAGTTTTACTACGATTTTTGCGGTACTATGAATTGACTGATTGCATGAAAACTCTATATATTTATTTTTTATTAGAATATAGAACTTTTTTTCTTGTAGAATAAGATTTGTCAGTTATTGAAATGTCTCTATCCTGATATTTAGAACTTTTTTTTATGAAGACATATTGTTAAAATGATTGGGCTAGACTGAATATTGTACATTAATGTAAGGTGATATATCGTAATAAATAATTTAAAAAGAAATAAAATTATTTGATATATGGTTTTTCTTTAATTTCCTTTTCTTTACTTATTACTTTTTCTTTATTTCTAGATCCGCAGTTACTTTAATTCTTGTTTATTTATAATTGAACATTTATTATGATATAATAATGACTAATTTTGTTTAATTTTATTATAATACTAGTCGGCCTGTCTTGGACACCTGTAGCTTAGGTCGCTATTCCCATCTACCCAGATGACTCCACCCCACAGACCCCTTCACTGTATGTTATCCTCATGATTGTGAGAATGATATTGATAAATAATAATTATAGTATTCAAACTTTATAGAAAACTGAAAAAGAAACTAAATTACAAAAGATAGAATAATAATATTTTTTTCCTGTTTAGCCTCTGGGAATCACCGTTAAGTATTACTTCAGAAGATGAATGAGGATGATATGTATAAGTGTAAGTGAAGTGTAGTCTTGTACGGTCTCAGGTCGATCATTTCTGAGATTTGTGGTTAATTGAAACCCAACTACCAAAGAACACCGGTATCCACGATCTACTATTTAAAAACGTATAAAGGTCTTTACTAGTATCTGAACGTTGGAACTCTTGACTTCGAAATCAGCTGATTTCGAAGTCAATCATAGTCGATCATTTCTGAGATTTGTGGTTAATTGAAACCCAACTACCAAAGAACACCGGTATCCACGATCTACTATTTAAAAACGTATAAAGGTCTTTACTAGTATCTGAACGTTGGAACTCTTGACTTCGAAATCAGCTGATTTGCGAAGATGTGTTCACCACTAGATCAACCTGGTGGGTAGAATAATAGTAACTATGGTAACTAAAGTATACACACCTATATACTTCTTCATTATGGTGGCAGAAATATAATATTGAAGTAAAAGGATTAATCTATTTTATCCTTAATGAACATCTTTAATTCACAACTTCACCTGCCTTGGGGGTGGAAAAATAATGAATATTTTTCATTTCTTAACCTTCAAGGGAGTTAGGGCCTCGGTGGATGGTTTAAAACTTTGCCTGGGATAACACAAATGTATACTGCAAATTTGAAAGTAATTGGTCTATTGATTCTCTCGTGATGTGATAACAAACAACAAACTTTATATATTCAATATATTATATACTCAATACTTTTCTACTCAAACAGTAGAAAAAAATTTAGTAATAAAGAATAAATGACAGGGTGACTTTCACGTATGAATAACTAGTTACTGACTTCTTAAACCTTTGTACGTTTTTTTTTTTTTTTGACTGATGAATTAATTCACCAGAAAAACTTACTTTTTTGGGGGGAGGTTTTCTAGATGAAAAACGCTTTCACGTTATCATTGGTTTCACTTGTTTTCTTTTATTCAGGAAGATAATTTGTTAAAAAATGGCAAAATATTGCATTTCTTATTAAAGGTTGTCTAAATTTTTATGATTTACTTTTTTTTTTGTCTTCAGTCGTTTGACTGGTTTGATGCAGCTCTCCAAGATTCCCTATCTAGTGATAGTCGTTTCATTTCGGTATACCCCCTACATCCTACATCCCTAACAATTTGTTTTATATATTCCAAACGTTGCCTGCCTACACAATTTTTTCCTTCTACCTCTCCCTCCAATATTAAAGCGACTATTCCAGAATGCCTTAATATGTGGCCTATAAGTCTATCTCTTCTTTTAGCTATATTTTTCCAAATGCTTCTTTCTTCATCTATTTGCTGCAAAACCTCCTCATTTGTCACTTTATCCACCCATCTGATTTTTAACATTCTCATATAGCACCACATTTCAAAAGCTTCTAATTTTTTCTTCTCAGGTACTCAGATCATCCAAGTTTCACTTCCATATAAAGCGATGCTCCAAACATATACTTTCAAAAATCTTTTCCTGACATTTAAATTCATTTTTGATGTAAACAAATTATATTTCTGACCGAAGGCTCGTTTCGCCTGTGCTATTCAGCATTTTATATCGCTCCTGCTTCCTCCATCTTTAGTAATTCTACTTCCCAAATAACAAAATTCTTCTACTTCCATAATCTTTACTTCTCCTATTTTCACATTCAGTGGTCCATATTTGTTATTTCTACTACATTTCATTACTTTCATTTTGTTCTTGTTTATTTTCATGCGGTAGTTCTTGTGTAGGACTTCATCCATGCCGTTCATTGTTTCTTCTAAATCCTTTTTACTCTCAGCTAGAATTAATCATCAGCAAATCGTAGCATCTTCAACTTTTCATCTTGTACTGTTACTCCGAATCTAAATTGTTCTTCAACATCATTAACTGCTAGTTCCATGTAAAGATTAAAAAGTAACAGGGGTAGGGAACATCCTTGTCGGACTCCCTTTCTTATTAAGGCTTCTTATGTTCTTCAGTTATTGCTGTTTTTGGTTCCTGTAAGTGTTAGCAATTGTTCTTCTATCTCTGTATTTGAACCCTAATTTTTTAAAAATTCTGAACATTTTATTCCAGGTACGTTATCGAATGCCTTTTCTAGGTCTGATTTACTTATGAATAAGTAATATTTACCCCCGCCACCATAATTGATTGATGAATTGGGACCATTCACCCTGTTAATGTTATTACTACATCTTATGCCACCTGTATTTGTTTGTATAGTGTTTATGGCTACTTGTGATCAATTTTACATTTTATAATGGATTTTAATGATATTCACATATTTTTAAATATTAAAAAAGAGTCAAGTGGCAAAACAACTGTAAGATAATAACATTAAAAAAAATATATTACCATTGGAGGTTCATATAAATTGGGAATGGTTAAGGCATTAAAAAGTTTCAATATACCGTTTAAAATTGCCAGTCTCTGTGGCTGAGTGGTAGCATCCCAGCCTTTCATCTGGAGGTTCCAGATTCAAATCCTGGTCAGCATGGCATTTTTCATCACTACAAATTTTCATTTTCATATTTCCACGTACAAGCTTCCTTGTAAGCTTTTCTATGCAACTTTTGATGCGGTATTCTCCAACCCGCATATTAATCGATACCAAGAACAGCCAAGATCTACTTCTTTGCCAGGCATCAGAGCTCAGCGCTTTTTCTCAGCTCTAAATATACAATTACTTCCAGTCCTTGCTGTTGTTACATGTTATTACTCCCCTTATCAGCCTTCTCTCATTAATTACTGCTTTAATCTTTGTCAGTATAATAAAAAAAATATAAATCCGGTTATTTGCAAAAAAAAAAAGTTATACTATTATAAATAGCGTGAATCCTGATGTTACATTTTCTATGCATGGCTCTAAAAACGTTAAATTCTGTTGGTTCTGCTTTTATGGTAAGCAACAGAACATACATGTTTAACCTCCACAGTATCTGCAGTATTTTCATTGAGGAGCTGTTTGCTATTAATAAGGCCTAAAGTATAATTAGCTTAACACTTTGACATATATTTGTTTGCTCGGATTCCATGAATACGTTACATGCGATTAATGATATGTACTCCAGAAATCCTGTTGTTTGTGAAATTCAGTGTGTTATTTCGCAAATGACTAGATATAATGCAAGTGAGCTTCTGCTGGATCCCCAGCTATACAGGAATTTCAGGAAATGAGTGCGCAGATAGTGTGGCAAAAGAGGCTTGTTTTTAGTCTACTTTTACCAATTATGTTGCTTCTAATGATCTTGTCTGTTTCCTGAAGAGGATAAGTTCACGATAACTGGCAAAATGAATGGGAAGCTACTATTAAAGATAAACTTCATCCAATTAAGCATTCTGTGTCACTGTGGAGCTTCTCATGTAGAAATAACCATCGAAAGAGGTTTATTAGTTAAACTGCTCGAGAGAGCTGTTTACGAGTAGAGAACACTAGGCTTACTCATGCATATCTGATGATCCAAACAGGTGCACCTCTTTGGGCTCACTGCGGCTGCCAACTAATAGTGCACCATGTCCTTGTGGATTGTATCTGTCATGCAGCATTACGTTACAGGTTTAACCTAGTTTAAAATGCGAACTGTTCTAGGGAATAATGAAACTATCTTATGTTTTACGATTTCTTAGGGCTGTCTGTTTATATTCAAGTATTTGAATTACTGTAGTGTGTTTCAACTATTCATGCCATTTGCTGTAAAGCAAATGGTAATCTTATTATTTTAATTTAGATGTATAATGTGATATATCTTCTTTTTTTTTTATTACAACAAATATATCATGTCCGAACGATGATAATGAGAAAGCGTTTTTCATCTAGAAAACCTCCCCCCAAAAAAGTAAGTTTTTCTGGTGAATTAATTCATTAGTCAAAATAATGCTACAAAGGTTTAAGAAGTCAGTACGTTCATATGTGAAAGTCACCCTGTCATTTATTCTTTATTACTAAATTGTTTTTTCTACTGTTTGAGTTTATAAGTATTTTATGATTTAACAAAAACAAAAAAAAATTATGTAGACTTGGCTTGAAGTTTTCTATTAAGAAAAAACAATATACATTTAATCTTGCCGTTAGATTTTGGATTTTTTTTTTTTTTTTTGTATTGAGGTAAGGTCTAAAAGTTGTGAGTAATGAAAAAATGGTATGAAGGAAAAAAAAGGTGAATTATATACATCAGCAGTTACCTTATTTGAAAAAAATTTTCATAATTGTTTATTTAACTCTGGCAACAACAGGTTAATTATTTTACCAATCTGTGTTTTTTTGTGGTGTGAGTGAAAAATGTCAATCCTAAATGGGAATAAAATCCAGAAATTTCTGGATAAAAGGCAGAAATATTACTACCTTGCCATCAAATCGTAATATCTTGTAGTAACAATTAATTGAAAAATTAATTTATTTACAGGTATTATAAATTTAACAAACAATAGTTTGTATAACAATACAGACTCAGTTTTCATCAACAATCAATAAATTAAACATATATTAATTTAATGAAATTTTGCAGGTCATTTCACTAACTGTTAATAAAACATAAAATCCCATCTGGCATGCTGGAAGGTGGAGTAGATTTCACCGGTGCTAAGTTGGGGATAAAAAAAAGATTTCTATCTTAAAGTTAAGAAAAACTTCAGTGCTTTATAGATACTACTTCTGACAAACACTTTCTTGTAATTTCATTGCGAAGTCGTAGCGCGTTTCTGCTTCTCCTTCAGAATTCCATGAAATTTACTCAATACGACAATGGTTGCATGTGAGAAAGGTTTTACATGCTTAGCATATGACAAGTCCCATCCTCTTTAAATTCCAGCAATATTTTGGTCATTCCTTGCCATAACAGTTGGTCATATCAAAAATTGTTTCAGACAAACGTTTTAGGTAATGTTTAGAGGAAAAACGACCACTTTAAATCGATTTTACACTGTGCCTATTAAGGGAGGTATGATTTTTTTTTGTTTTCGAAACCCCCTTTTGACCACCCCCTGGGCCAATGGTTGGTGATATCAAAAAACTTTACTTAGATAAGTTTTAGGACCTTATCCAAAGAATAGTAGGAACTTAAATGAATTTGATATTTTACTTAATAAGAAAGTTATAGCAATATTTTGTTTTTTCGAAAAAGCCGACCCATTTCCACTCCTATGATCCGATTTTGCTCATTATCGAACTTGACCAAGATTTTGGATTGTTATATTTTACATATCAATTTGAAAATGATTGGGGCAAAATTACGGCAGTTATTGTGTCCACAAGAAAGTAAAAAAAAAAATATATATATATATAGTTTTTTGAATTGACTGGTTTTGGGGTCTGAGGGATGTGAAACATGAAGATATCTTGAAATTTTCTACAAGTCGAATCATTTTATCCATTACAATAGGTAACTTTCTTATGAAATCTACCTTAAACACACTAATGAACATTTTAATATAAATTAAAAAATTATAAAATAAATTAACAATTAAATTTATGATCACATAGATTAAATAATTATTACTAATTTTGTTAAAATGAATTAAAAATTATTTCATATACTTCTTTTTTTATGTTCTTATATTAGCACGTTCACAAAGCTGTCCTTCTTCAGGACAGATGTTTTATAAAATTGTAGAATAATTAAAAACATACTTGAAATTGTAGGTACGTGTTTGTTATTATAAAGTAATTGAAATAAAATGATGCTGAAGTACTCGGTGAGATCATTTAAAAAACTATTAAATGAAACAAACAATATTTTTTTTTTTTTTAATTAAAAAAAACTATTTTATTCAGATGCAATATGTTAAAAATTTTTTTTAACAACGTTAGATGTATTGAAAACATTTATTTCTAAATAATGAATGACATTTAAATTTAAAAAAAGCCTTATTTAATGAATAGACAGTAACTGGCGTAAGTACTTCATTAATGTACTTGTAAATTTTTTTCTGGAGTTGTTTTGTTAATATAATGAGAGAGTTTATTATCTAACTTTACATTATATTATAGAGGACTCTTCTCAAATTATTTATTTTTGTAGTTGTTACTTTTTCTTTTTTTTTCTTTTTTTTTTTTAAAAGAATACTTATTTCACGTGTTGTAATGACCACAATCTAAAGCTATATGGAAAGCAAGACATTTTTTTCTAAATAAATATTGCAGAGCTTTGAATATACTCATAGATAGAGAAAATCATAACTATCTTGTTAACGTGTAATTAAATTTTTTATGGTTGACTACATCTCTAATGAAAGTTGATGTGCAACACTTTTTTGGACGATAAAGATTATGCAAGTGATTTGAACTAAACCAAAATCAATTCCAAGCATTCAGATTAAGCATTGGATAATTTCAATATTATTTCTCTGCTCCAGCAATTTTTAATTATTCTTAAACAAAATATGACTACTGAAACTAATCCTTTTAGAAGTTTATTTATCATAAGAGGGAATCTGTCCGTCATGATTCTAAGAAATATAACAAGTTTGTTCAACATACTTTTCCTATTCTATGTTAAGTTTTGTGTTACTAATCATTGATTTTGTTGTAAGGGTTGAAAAATTTCACAATCTTAGTTATTAATAAGTTTAATATTACTCTTGCTGGAAAAGTAGGAATGATTTGTCAGAATTAATAATATAATGGGTGGCTGATCCCATTCCTAGGTATGTAAATAAAAAGAAAAAAATATTTAGAAATAAGTATGTAGTAATGGTGGGTTTAAATTTGCTTGGCCAGTTTTATTATAGGAAACCCACCGGGTTGGTCCAGTGGTTAACGCGTCTTCCCAAATCAGCTGATTTGGAAGTCGAGAGTTACAGCGTTCAAGTCCTAGTAAAGCCAGTTATTTTTACACGGATTTGAATACTAAATCGTGGATACCGGTGTTCTTTGGTGGTTTGGTTTCAATTAACCACACATCTCAGGAATGGTCGAACTGAGAATGTACAAGACTACACTTCATTTACACTCATACATATCATCCTCTGAAGAATTATCTAAACGGTAGTTACCGGAGGCTAAACAGGAAAAAGAAAGAAGTTTTATTATAGGCAAGGTTGTAAATTATCCTGATTATTTACCTTTTTGATCATTACTGATCATTACCATCTACTATCACCTATCATTATATCATCTACTCCTGATCATTGCCATCACTTACCTTTTTTCTAACTCTTGATTTCTTCTTCATCAATTCTGTGAGTGAAAGTCTGATACTACTAAATTCTAATGCTAAAAATGCTAGGGCTTGAAATCCAGTGCACCTTTGTGTTAGATGACAGCATAAGCTGAAGTAAATTCTTGTGTTGGGTCAAGCCAGGTCTCGTAATCTCTTCTTCCAAATACCCAACCTGACTATTTTGTATTATCCTTTTTTTTTTTATGTCTTGTAGAACTTTTTAATTTTATCCAGTAGAAAGTAGAGTACGAGCAAATTGTTTTATAACTAAAATTAATCAAAGTTAACAACAGAAAATTATGTGTTGTTTTATAAATGTGGTAGAAATGTGATATCTACGTTTCTTAAATAGTTTTTATTAAAGTTAACAACAGAAAATCATGTGTTGTTTTATAAATGTGATACAACTACCTTTCTCAAATAGTTTTTTTTTGTTTTTTTAAAAAAATAATTTATCATCATGATATGCTATTAATGAAGTGAAACTTGGACAATCGTAGTATCTGAGAAGAAAAGATTAGAAGCTTTTGAAATGTGGTGCTATAGGAGAATGTTAAAAATCAGATGGGTGGATAAAGTGACAAATGAAGAGGTATTGCGGCAAATAGATGAAGAAAGAAGCATTTGGAAAAACATAGTTAAAAGAAGAGACAGACTTGTAGATCACATACTAAGGCATCCTGGAATAGTCGCTTTAATATTGGAAGGACAGGTAGAAGGAAAAAATTGTGTAGGCAGGCCACGTTTGGAATATGTAAAACAAATTGTTAGGGATGTAGGATGTAGAGGATATACTGAAATGAAACGACTAGCACTAGATAGGGAATCTTGGAGAGCTGCATCAAACCAGTCAAATGACTGAAGACAAAAAAAAAGATATGCTATTAATAACAATTTAAATTAAAATTTAAATAGATTGTTTCTGTTGCTGATTTATCTGAAAGGCTCAGTGGTAGTTAACAAAGAAAATATACCACTTGTATCTTAAAGCAGTTGTGAAAAATCAAATGTGTTTTAGGAGATGTTCTGTTTGATATGAATGTTAGGAGTTATTGTAAATGATGTTAGTGTAATGTGGTGTATTTTATGGTTCCGAGTTTTTCATTATAGTCTAGTACGTGTGTGTGTGTGTGTGTTTGTGAATTAGTTATACTTCTAATTATATTGAATTAAAAAAATGATATAAAAAAGTTATTTTATTTCTTTTTTTAAACATTCTGTAACGAAATGAATTCGTAGAGTTAATGAGTAATAAAATAAGAGAAACTTATTTCATTTTACTTCTCTTATGAAGCATGTTATCAAGCTTCAAGCCAGTAGGTAAAGATATTGCAAACTAAAAATGTATTACTTATTCAGGTTGTCAGTACATGTAATTCAGATGTTATTTATAAGTTAATTGATCTATTACAATATACTTTATTTATCAATTAGCTCCTGAATTCGTGAAATGCAACACAGATTAAAGTTAATTTTTTTTACTAAACATTGTACTTTCTATAAATAAAATTGTTCTATATTTAGCTCTGTACTTGGTTATCTTTGTTGTTATTTTAACTGATAGAATGCGTTACCGTATTTTTATTTCAACATTACTTATGATGAAATTAAGATGATTTTCGTGTATCTAATTGTACATATATAAATTATTGATTTAATCATTCTTACGTGTAAAAGAATGGTTGAATAAATCTTAAAATTTGCACCATATCTAATAAAATGTAGAATATGTGTTAAATTTTAAATAACTTCTTGATTGAAAATATTTTTTTATCTATGTATACTTGCAGAGAATGAATAAAAACAAGAGACAAAAATTTAAACTCAAAATTTGTAGGAAAGGTTTGATGGAAAAACTTTTGAAAATTTAACTCTTCCTCTATCATTATCATTAGCAGGTATGATTTTTTTTCTACAACTGGTTTTGTGCTCATCCAATCATCAGGTATATTATATTAATCGATAAATTCCACTTGATTTTTCAAAATTAATATGCAACATTAAAATTAGACTCATCATGTCTATAAATAACTGAACAACAGTTTTCGTAGAATACCAGCCAATATTAAACCGTATTTATTAATTTGATGTTATTTCTAACTTGTTATTAATTTGTATTTAAAATAAAAAATAAATAAAAATAGTGACAACATGAAGTACTTAACAGAGTACAATAATTTATAGTTGTATATGATGAGTTGGATTTTAATGTTGCATATAAATTTTGAAAGATATATTGCATTTATTGATTAATATAATATATCTGATGATGGGGTGAGCCTGAAACTGGTTGTACAAAAAAATCATACTTTTTTTTATGAAGAATTTAATTTTAAACATATATACAAATTGTATTAAAGTTTTTCAATCCATTCTTGTAATATGAATTTCAAAACATCATCGGGTTATTTGTCCTAACGCTCAGGTAACTTACATACAATTTTTGTCTTTATTTTCAACAAAATTTTATAATTCTTCATAACTCTTTTTTCTTTTACATTATTCTTTCACGGCCGCTCCGTTTTCATCTTCTTCTGTTCCTTCTAATCTTGTTTAATCAATCCTTTTCTCATATGCTCCAGTCAATTAGTTTTCTATTTTAAATTTGTTCTAATTAAGCTTGTTTTCTGGTTCAGCATATTTAATCTTCTCTAAATTCCTCCATTCTTATATATCTAATACCTCCTGCCATTTTATATTTTTCTTGATATTCATATGTCATATCTGTACAAAAATATACTTCAAACGTAATAGTTCAGTAGATTTTTTTTAACTCTAAACTTTACCATACTGTATAATAATTGTTTGTTTCTATAAAAACTTCCTCAGACATTGTTTTCATAGTTTTTATTTCGTTTTCAGTTTTTGAAATATTATGTTAATATGGTATTTTAATTTTATTATTTTGTTTATGAGTAATTTCCTTTTCTTTGTGTTGATATTCATTGACTTATTGCCTTTTATTCTCATTGGTTTAGTTTTCCTTACATTCATTTTCATTTAATGTCTCTTAGTTTTGAAATAATGTTTTAAATATACTTCATCTCCTTTAAACACCATTTTTTCGTGAACCTTATATAATCTATTCTTGTTCCTCCTACACCGATTCATTCATTTCTAGATATTTTTTATCATATCTAAATATGCAGTGTTTTTATTACCGTTTTTTAGTTGTTAATTAATTTTTAATTGTTTCTTTTTAATATTTGTATGTTTGCTATATAAATATTGTGCTATATAAATATTTAACATACATATAGAACGAAGTTATCGATAGGTAGCATCACTGATTTACTCTTCTTCCTAGTTCAACATTACTAGATTTATGTTTAATATATTTAATAATAATATTATTTTACATTTTTTTTTTGTAAGAAGGTTCTCTTTTTTTGAAGTCTGAATTTCTTTGTCCCATTCAAAATGTTATAAAAGACAAAAGATTTTACTTCCCAAATATTAAAATAAGAACTTTCTTCTTTTTTTAAAAATATTGAATCACTTTTTCTTTCATTTTGTCATATTTTGTTTTAAAATTGATAATTTTCTTTTTGAACAGTTCATTTGATGATCAATACGAGGTAGTTACAAATGAGCTCATGAGTATGTATATATAAACAAAGATCATGAGTAAAAAGCAGTAATGTGAAACATTGATAAACAATAAGCAATAATAATTGTTGTTTAATATACATGCGTGTGCACACACACATACACACACACTCCTCCTCTATCCCTATAGTGCTCTATGCGAATTTTCCATTGTTGGAAGTTTTCTTCTATGAGCTCTTTCATGACACGTGCCACTTTTTCTTTCAGAGCTTCAACAATTTGAAATCTTGCTCCTTTTAATGCAGATTTGATCTTGGGGAACAGATAAAAAGCCACATGGTGCCATATCATACAAATAAGGCAGATGGTCTAACACTAGGATGTTCTATTTGGCTAGAAACGTCTTGACAGACAATGCATTGTGAGCCGGGTGCGTTGTCCTTATAAAGAACACATGACTTGTTCTTCCACAATTCGGGTCGTTTTTTTTCTTATTTTTCACGGAGTTGAGCAAGGACCATGAATAAAAACAAGAATAGTTAACCGATGATCAGATTACAAATTTTTTCAATATTTTTATCCATTTTTGATGAGGAAGGGTGACCTGGGCGAACATCATTTTCAGTGTCAACTCAGCCATCTTGTAAATGCTGCTTAAACCACTCAAAAACTTGCACATGTGATAAACATTCATTGCCATATACTTTTTTTTAATAAAAGATAAGTTTCAGTACCGGTTTTTCCAAGTTTCATGACAGTTTTTTGCCCTAATAAAACATTTATAATTTTTTCGGCAAAACAAGAAAACAGATGTTATACAAATGAAGGCTATGGCCAGACTATTATGTCTTCAGAAGCTGGAGTGGCAACAATCGAAAGAGAAGGCTTCATGTTACACAGCTGTCTGTTGTACAAATTTGGTGCATGCGCAGTTCTGTAGCAGCATTAGTCTTATCTAATCGCCACACCTCATATATACAAACATTGAGAGAGATCACAAACTTTGGTGATTTATACAAGTGATGTTTACTGTGAAGTATATATGAATACTTGACAAATCACATTGCTATTGCAACAAAAAATGGTTTTATAGCTAGTGTAGTACTTACCTGCATTTCATTTTGCTAGTATCAGTCAATAAAATCGATTGAATATGCATCCATTCCATGTATTATTTTAGTATATTCAAACATCTTTTAAATTAAAAAGTATAGATTTTAAAAATATACTTCATAGCTTTATATGGATGTGTAAATTGATGGTATTTAAATGTTTCTTATGATCAAAAAGGTTGATTTGACCCCTGTTGAAGTGTTTAAGAGCTAACGGTCATAAGAGTTTTATAGCCATTAAGAGTTTTAGAGTCATATAGTGGCAGGTAAGGTGGTGATGTCACTATCATTATAAACAGTATAAATATACACAGTAAAAGAGTAAATCTTTATTTATTGTGATTATTTATGCCCTGAATCAGATTTAGGATGCAACACAACTAACTTTTTTTTTTTAATAGATGTTCTTTATTTGATGTGTGTTCTTGATGTATATAGAAAAATTTAATTTGTAAAAGTTGTGCTGAACTGCCTTGTTGTTCTGTAATTATCCCTAAAATTCCTTTGAAAGGTTACTCCAAGATTAGTCATTCATTTTTGAATATTTATTAAGTAAACATACTAATAAATACAATTAAATATATCTTTTCCTATATTTAGTTATAAATTTACATTTATGTTTTAATAGTAGTATTAAGAAAGATGTGCGAGTTGCCAAGAAAGAAGTTTTGTTTATACGCTCATATTGCTGGGATGAAACATTTTATAAATCACAGTTTCATTTAAGTATTTTAAGAGTTGGTATACTTGGAAAAGAAGCTGTTCAAAAATGTTTGATGCTAAAAAGGGTATTTATTTGAAGGCAAGGACTGAAAGAAGAATTCCTTGTTGAAATGTGAAAATTTTAATTGAATCGATGTAAAATTGTGTACAGCCAGGCTGTACACAAAAGTTATGATACTTTTTTTTTTGATCGTTGATAATCAAAAAGAAGGAATAAAAGTATTTGAATGATTTAATGTAAAAATGGAGAAAATGAAGAAATGGATGGCAAAATAAGAAAAATTGTGAAGGAGGATTTGATGAAGACTGTTAGGATGAGGAAAACATCATGTGTGAGGTATATTGATTGTACTTAAAAGTCTTTTTAAATAGAATATAATCTAGGGAAAGTGTAAAAGAAAAGATATATATATATATATATATATATATATATATATTACAAACAGAAAAGCTATCAAAGAATAAAAGAGAGTTATTAAAACTAAGAAAAGTGAAAAGTGTTTAATTTATAAACTACCAAAAAATTAATTCATTAAAGAAGAATGATAAAGAAAAACAAAAGGGTTTTTACAAATATAAAAAATGCTTTGCCTACATGATGAAAATACTAACATGGATATATTGAGGTTTGAAAATATTGAATTATTATAATAGAAAGAGATCAGTAGGTAGAGCTAGAAAAAGGTAGCTTGATAAAGTTGTAGTGGGTATTATATCTTGGATTTTGGAAATAGATAAAGTATTAGTGAAGTTATGTAATGGAATAGCCAATGATTCACCACATAGTTTAGGATACTAAGTAAGGAAGAAATAACAATAATTGTAAAAAAAAAAAAAACAATAAACTGGATACAAAAACTGTACGTTTTAAGCAAAACAATAATGGAATTTCCCAAAACTGGTTCTAAAACCACCGACCTGAAGTGGTAGGATTTCACACAGAAGGTTCCAAGTTCAAATTCTGTTCACGCAAAGCATTTTTATGTGCAAAGAAATTTTGTATTCCCACATACAAACTTTGAGTTTATGTAATGTATTAATCACTAAATTATGTTTATTTAATCACAAAAATAGATTCTTTTTTGCGTTGATGAACTATACCCTTGCTGGGAATTGAATCTAGGAACAGTTGATTAAGAAGTTACCAACATGTTGTTACCCAGTGTTAATTTATTAATAAGTGCTGCTATATTTTTAAAAATTTCTAACCGTATTCTGAGTTTTTTTTTAAATGAAAAATTATTTTTTCAATCACATCAGTTTCTACTTTAAAAGAATTGATTTATGAGTGAATATATAACACTGAAACTCTTAGCAGTATGGTTTTGAAGAATCAGCAGTTAATTTAGCTTGTTTTGAAAATTTTATTTGTATTTTTAAGAGAGTTCGTTCCATCTTTGGTAATTTGTTTATTATTTTGACCTGTTTCTTAGCTGTAAGTACTACTGGTTGCCTAAAAACAAAAAAAGTCAATACCATGATAAATCTTGGGATGAGTAAAAAATTTAAATGAAAATTATAAAAAAAAAATTTATTTTAACAAATTATTTTTTTTATTTTCGAATTGAAATGATAGTAATTTACAAATTTTGTATTTATAAATAAAGAAAATTACAGTGGAAATATTAAAAAGGAAAAATAAATAAATTATATTCTTTCATTTATTATATATATTTTTGTGATTTATGATTTATTTATATTTTAATAAATTCATTTCTTATTTTCATTTCACTGATATTTATATTTAAATACATATAAGAATAATAATTATATATAATATTTATAATAATTATAATTTTTAATTTTTTTTTAAAGACATTACTAATCTACAACAGTATATTTGTAATAAAATAACTGATTATTTTAAAAATGAAATCAAATATATATATATTTTTTTACTAAAAAATCAATTTGTACTACAAATCTAAAATAGAAAACAAAATAAACTATATAATTGTGTATTTTTCTATATAAAAAATATATATATGTATATTAAATAATTAATATAATTTATTACATGTATATATATAACATTATTAAATATTAATAATAAATAAATAAAATAATAAAATGATTATAATAATAAAATAATAATAATGTTAATCTTACAGGAATCATACTGAATAATTATGGTAAATCTCTTTCTAAGTAGTTTAATCTGTTTGTCAAACTAGAAGTCGTTACTTCAGTCGGTACAGTTATGTTCGTGTATGTTCGGTTATATTCGTTTATCTTCGATTGTTTTCGTACTTTTCCGTATACGTTCGTACATTTTCGTTTTATAGTTATATTATATTTTTGTAAATATTTAATTCATATTACTATTTACTTATTTATTTATTTTTAAGCTTTTGTTATGTCTGTTTTATATATGTCGTTGGCGTCAGTTATATTGTCTTTTTTAGGTATCTTGTTTTGGTTTTATTTTTAATAATCTGCTCATTTTTTCTTTAATGTATTTATCATATTTTTTTTTTTTTTTAATTAAGTTCTGTTCCATGGATTCCAGTAACCACGTTTTCGACCCATATTGCAAATCTTGAAGTGACACAATGACATATCTGTAACAAACATATATTAAAAAAAAAATTATTTTTAAATTTTAAATTAATTGTAATAGAAATAACTGTTTAATTATCACATATTTGGTTTCTTTTACTTTCCCGGCGAATATAACTAGAATAAATATATTAAAGGCGAAACTATAAGTATGGTGTTAATGTCAAAAATGGGGAATACACCAAAATGGGGTTAGTAAAATAACCCCATTATCAATAACCCCTGTAAAATGGAGTTTTCTGGTCGCTTTTTGTAAATCTTTACGTTTTAGGGTCTAAATAGTTTACTTAGACCAGAAAATAGATATATATTTGTGTGTACGAATGTACTTGTGTGTTGTTCACAGACAAGATTGATCATACTGGTTTTCGTCAAATTTGGCCCAGATATTCCTACGAGGTGCGACAATAAAGTAATGAGACTGATGTGAAAAAAAATGTTGCTTAGCGTTTTAGTCATGTTTAGTGTTGTCTCCTTCAAAGTAGTTCCCCTCTGATTGCACACACTTATTCCAGCGCTTCTGCCATTGATGGTAACATTTCTGGAACGTATCTTCTGTAATATCCTCCAAGACCCTCGTCACAGCTTTTTGGACATCTTGTGTTGTTTGAAAATGGTGTCCCTTGACCGCCATTTTGACTCTTGGAAATAGAAAAAAGTCGCACGGAGCGATATCTGGTGAATAAGGTGGCTGTGGTAGTACTGAAATTTGTTTTGAGGTTAAAAATTGCTGTACTGACAGAGCAGGATGGCGCATTATCGTGATGCAGAATCCAATTATCAGCAATGTTGGCACGGACACGAAGAACTCGTTTACGAAGTCTTTCTAAAATTTCTTTGTAGAAATATCGGTTAACTGTTTGTCCAGGTTAACTGTTTGTCCTGGTTTCTCATACCAAGATCTTCAGTTAATATTAGACGAACCGTTTCTCGATTAATGTTGATTTCTTCCGCAATCATTTTCACGGATAATCTTCGATCAGATCATACGATTTCACACACCCTGGTCAAGTTGACATCTGTCCGTGAGGTTGATGGTCGTCCACTGCGGTCTTCATCTTCAACATTCGTTCTGCCTTCACTAAAAATTTTATGCCACCAGAAAACTTGAGCTCTTGACATAACCTCTTCTCCAAAAGCCTTCTGAAGCTTACCGTAGGTTGTCGTCGCGTTTTCACCCGATTTAACGCAAAAAGAAATGGCATACCGTCGCGCAATATTTTGCGGTTTCATTTCTGTGACGAGAGACACAAACACTTGTTCACTTATTACAGCACAACTCACGACTGAGCAGTTGCATCAATGTGCCGCTTGGACTAGAAGTAGCTTATAGACCAAGGTCAAAGATGGTATGCCTACGCAAGCTGCAGGGTTGCCACATCTTGCAAAGAAAAATCAGTCTCATTACTTTATTGTCGCACCTCGTATATATATATATATATATATATATTTATTTATTTATTTACGAATATCAGGTTACAGAGTAAGAGCACAATGACCTAATGTCATGTACACTGCAGAGATGCCAAGGCATCTTTGCGCAGTCTGGCGTGTAATTGTAAAAGTACCGGTAAATGTGTAGTCTTGAACAGATTCAGGCCGACCACTCCTGAGACATGTGGTTAATTGAAATCCAACTACCAAAGAAGAACACCCGGTATCCACAGTATAGATTGATCCGTATAAAAGCAACTGTCTTTATAAGGATTCGTACCTTAGAACTATCGACTTCGAAAAATCAGCTGATTTTGAGATGACAAGTTTAACCACCAGACTATCCCGGTTATATATATATCACATAAACAAAGGTCATAGCATCTGCATTCAAATAGCTCTGACCCATGGGTGTAAGTAGAAAAAATGAAGTCATTCTTTAAAAGGTTTTTTTTTTGTAGAAATGAAAATATTATTATACTTACAGCTTCCTCGTTTATCTTCTCTTGGCCCCTCTTGCATTGATGGCAATGGTCTTCCTTGCATTGCTTGTGGTATCGGCAATAATTCTTCTGATTGTTCTGATAAAGAATCCAACGGTTGTTGCTTTAATTTATCCAACATTATGGCTAACTCTTTCATATATGTTAAACTTTTGGGATCTCTTTCCTGTTGTAACATAAAAAAAAAAAATTAATATTTTACCTGTATATATAACATTTTGATTTTAAAAAACTTTTTGAGATATTCAAAGTTTTCGCAGGTATGGTTTTTTTTTAATTTTAATATATATATATATATATATATATATATATATATATATATATATAAATATTAAATTAAGGTTTTGAATAGATCTGTTCCTTAAATATAAAAATAGACAAGTTATCATATTAAAACATAAAAAGCGGCATATTCTTTGTTTTGACTAGTAGAGGAATCTCTCCACCAATTATTTTATTTGTTTGACGTGAAACGTCATTAAAATCGCATCGAAAGAACAGAAATTTGTAGCGTAACGAAAATATCTATATCTTAATAAATCCCTAACTATTAGTCTCAGACACGTAAATGTGGTGTCGATTTTATAACTAACACGGTCAGCTCATCGATACGACTTTTGAGTTTGCGTCACTATTGAGTGGATTGACGGGAAGGGGACACAGAGCAGATCGGCCAAAATTGGCGCTCTCGCTCATTTCCATTCAGTTTAGCTTACGACTTAAGACGTAATTGAGCGGTTATTCATGTGTTTGTGTTTAGAATTTGTAGAGATAGATCGATTTAAGTAATAATAAGTGTATTTAGGGCAATATTATGTGTAAAAAAGTATAAAAATTCAATATGTCAGCCTCAGCCCGCTCAGAAGCCAGCCGGAAATATAAATTATGCATATCGTTGGAAAGGGGAGGTTATGGACCACGCACAGGTACTTCGATGTCCTTTTCCGAGCGAGCGAATTACCGTTCAGGTATTACTTCAAAGGATATGTATGAGTGTGTAAATGAAGTGTACAATCTCAGATTGACCATTCCTGAGATGTGTGGTTAATTGAAACCCAACCACCAAAGAACACCGGTATACACGATCTAGTATTCAAATTCGTATAAAAATAACTGAATCTACTAGGACTTGAATCTACTAGGACTATCAACTTCAACTAAATCAGTTGATTTGGGAAGACGCGTTCACCAATGGACCAACACGGTGGGTTGCGTCCACTGAGCTATCACCGCTTATTATGGTTATCTCTCTTACTTCTCATATCACAGTCCGATGATGAACAAAATTGTTGTCGAATATTAGTAGAAATATATATCACTGTCTTGTTTTATATTAAAGTCAAATTTAGTCAGCGGTCGATGTCTCGTTTTTATTTCAATACGATGTACTAAAGGTAGCTTACTAACATGCAAATCGACCAGTTTATCAGTTGGCCGAATAAAGGTACTAACATTTTCCACTGGAGACTTTCAGTTTTGTTCAAAAAGTCACGATGGTGGCTCTCCCATTGGTAGGTCTGTAGCTCGGAGGAACTTCATCCAAGGTCTGTAAAGTTTCAGGTTAAACCAAAGGCCGTGCGCCCCAACACAGCCCCACCCGATCTTTTTAATTAAAAATTTATCACTAATGATGTCTTTTATAAAAGTCACTTTATAAAATTTCAAGATGTTAACCCAAGCTTGGAGATATGAAATATATCTAAAATTTAATATTTTTTCATTGTTTATTTTTATTATACATCAAATTAAGAATTTCTTACCCATAAATTGTATTTTATATCGATAGTTTAATTAATAAATTATAATGCAATTAATAAAAAATTATAATTAAAATATTTAGAGTAGGGATTATTTTCTTAAAAATGTATCCCTAAAATATTTTTAAGCCGCCCCCTAATTTAAGACTCACCATAAATTTTCGAAATCTTTTTGTGAAGGAAAGTTTAAAATAAATTATAAGAATTACGTAAAAAGATTGTATATGAAAAAAAATTGATATGGACACCACTTGACTTCCTTGTATGTCTATTAAATTACATATACATATTTTTAAAAGTACATAAAATTTTATTTCACCAATAACTGTTTGTTTTATTGTTATTATTGAATTATTATTTATTATATAAATTTCTTTATAATCACAAGTTAATAATTATTAATAAATCAATATATTTAAATTTAAAAAAAATAAATTAAAATCGAATTCGAACCAATGTGTCTTCCCTTTGATGTTACAACAGTCCTAAATCCAAAATTTCAAAATCCTACGGGTAATCCGTTTTTGAGTTATACGTACGTATAGACGTCACGGGGAAACTAGTCAAAAATGGATTCAGGAATGGTCAAAATGGATATTTCGGTTGAAATTTGGAAACCGAAATTTTCGCGATCACAATACTTTCTTTACATCGTAAAAGGAAGTAAAAAATAAATTTAAATTCATTTACGGTCAGTAAATTAGACTAATAAGTTCTCTTCATTTAGTTAAATGTTTTACTTTCATAGAGAAAAAAAAAAACTGGAAAATAGATAACTAAGTAGAAAAGAAAAATACGTAGATTTACTAATGTATTATAACTTTTAAGTGTTATTATTTGTAATGAGAAATTATCTCACTGATTTTTTTTTCAAAAAGAGACTGTAAAAGATATAATACATTCTTACTGTTGACGATTGCACAATTTCAATTTCGATTTGTTTTGCCGTTACTGTTTTTTTATAGCTACATATTTTTATGATCAGGACGGGTGGGACGCTCAGGTGTCCCACTTTCGATGATTATACGGGAATTCCCTTAGGAACTTCACAACGGTGGGGGTGGTATAGTAAGACCGTAGTCCCGGTGAGGGACCCCCTTGGGTCCCTTCATTAGAGGAATGGCGAATGATTAATGACCGAGTCTCGGCTACCTGAGAGGGAACCTTAGTTCCTACCGAGGTAGTTTGAGGCGATGGGACCCTCTGGAGCTACAAGCTCCAGGAGCTTGGTGTACCAAGTTTCTGGAGCTTGGTGTGCTTAGTGTAAGCCAGTTTGGTGTACTAAGCTTGAGGTGCTTAAGGAGCCAGATCCGTTCCTGGAGCGGATTTGGCTCCAGAGGGTGGATAAACAAAGGGAAACTTATTTCCCTCTCCCCTTCCTCTTTTCCTTTTTTCCTCTTTCCCCTTTTCATTTCCTTTTCCCTGTTTTCCATTTTTCCCTTCTTTCTTTTTTTACCTTCTTCCCTTTTAACTTTTTTCAATTTTCCCTTTCTCCCTTTTTTATATTAAAAATAAAATTTATGAAGTAGTGCATTGTATTTTTAATTTCTAGCATAATTTATTACCTGAATGTTGTCTATTAGCCTGTATACATCTTGACTTTCTTCAATTGATGGTGATCCTGGGATACCTCTGGCTGATACTGTATTTAGCAATGTTGTCAGAATAAGTGCCAATAAAATTCCTGCTGCCCTCGGCATCCCTATAAATAAAACAAAATGATATTAGTACAGTTCACAGTACTTAATATACTTATGCACCTTTCTCTATGATTAAGATTTAACCACTAACTCAGTATTGAGCTTTGTTGATCAGCTGTTGTTACGAGGGCTATTCAGAAAGTAAGGAACGTTTCCACCTGACGCCGCCAGGCGCACGCCAATCGCGTATATATCGGTGTGCTCGTGCTCGGCACCTCAGTCAGCGTCCAGCCGTGACAACGGGAACATCTCCGCACTGCCCGTTTTATTTTATATACAAATTTGAAATGTGTGCTGCAATCGAAAATCCCGCCAGTTGTGAGGTGCGGTCTGTGATTCGTTTTTTGTCGGCAAAAAAACATAAAAACCGATAGAAATTCATCGGGAACTGTGTGAAGTGTACGAGAACAACGTAATGAGTGAAAGTTCTGTCAGGAAGTGGTGCATTCACCACTTTTAAAAATGACCGAACAAACGTTCACGATAAAGAGAAGAGTAGACGTCCGAGCATTGTGACTGACGATCTGGTCTCCAAAGTTGACGAAAAGATTGGTGAAAACCGCCGTTTCACAATAACTGAGCTTTCTCTATGTTTCCCACAAGTTTCACGGACTTTATTGTTTGAAATTGTTTCATAGAAGCTAGGCTACCACAAATTTTGTGCAAGATGGGTGCGTCACTGAGTGGTTGAGATCACAGGTGGCAGAATTCTATTACACAGGAATTTTAAGTGCCTGAATTTGTATGGTGATTATGTTGAAAAGTAGTACTTTAGTCTCTCTTTCACATGTATATAATAAAAAGTTTTTCTTGTACTTGGTTTTTTAAAATTCCAAAACGTTCCTTACTTTCTGAATAGCCCTAGTATTTTATTACCAACTTTGAAATAATAATTTTTCAAATAATTTATTGTTTATTTGCCATTAATAAAAAGATTATTATCCAAATACTATTTATTCTACAGTTGTGTAACTTCCAGTTTTTAAAAAAAGTTTTTATTACCTACTTAACAAAATAATTATACCTCAAACATAAAAAAGGGGTTTTTACCCAAATTTATTGGATTTCACCCCAGTTTTCTTAGAAACTATTGCAGATACGGTTCTTGAACCTATTTTATTCGATTTTTCAGATCAAACCCCACAAGATATCACTAATTCTGTTCCTTAATTAACGTCCTAAAAATTTCAATATGACCTCATTTCACCGAGAGGTGGCTGAAATCCGAGCGAAATCTTTCACTAGTTGTAATTCGCCAACGAAGCATTTTAGGGTATATGTTTATATGAATTTTTTCCCATTATTTTCACGAGTAGAATAGGCTATGAAAGTACCGGTACAATTTCGTGATATTCTTCAAAGTGAAATAAATTATTCAAAGTGATTCTCACTGGGTATTGTAGAAGCTAAATTAACTTTAAGCTTGAACTGCATAGTCCTTACATCTTATTCAAAACTTCCATAATATAAGATGGGATAAAAAAATAATATTAAGATGAAGATTTAAATCAAATTGATTTTTATTTCGATATTTAATTAATACTAGCAGACCCGGCAATGCTTCGCTATTGCTATATTTGAGTATGTATATAGATTAAATGAACACAATTGAAAGTTGGATAAAACATTAACAAAATGAACATTACGGAACTTCACAAAATTTAACTTTTCCTTTTACCTTTTCCCCTTTCCCATTCTCTTATTTCCCCTTTTTCATTTTATTCATTTTTTCCTTTCCCCATTTCCCCTCCCTTTCCTTATCCCATCTCTCTTTCCCTTATTTCCCTTTTCCCTTTCTCTTTTCCCTTTTTTCCATTTTCCCCTTCTTTATTTTTTTACCTTCTTCCCTTTTATCTTTTTCGTTTTTTCCCTTTTTCCCCGCCTGTAAATCGGTCCAGTAGTTTTTTAGTCTGTAGCGGATACACATATCGGAAACATTGAAATGGAATCGTAAAATATGTAATATAGCGTGTGTTGCTTTTACGTTCAACAGATAGCGCTGTTTTTCTAAATAAAGCATGTTTTTACGTGCCACTGGTGTGACATCTTAGGTATATAAAAACACGCTCGTATTCGAATGCAACGTTGTGTCAAAATTTCAAAGCAATCGGTGAAGAACTTTCAGAGATTTAAGATTTTGAACAAACGTAAATGTTAACATTTACATTTATATATATATATATATATAACTAAATCAGATTATTATAATAATTTTTTTTTTACAATTTTCTTATACATTTATCTTTTTTAACAAATTTAACACAAAAAAATCAAATAATTCATTTTTTTAAGTCAGTAAAGCGTAAAATCACATAGTAACTTTTGTAAAAACGTGTGTGTGTGTGCGCGCGCGTGCACGTATGTAAAAAACATGCTTACATGATCAAACATACTGCCCGTCAAAAAATCATATGATTTTTTTTTCCTTAAATGTTTATAAACAATAAGTAAGAAGAAGCAACACCAACAAATAAGAGCAAAAGAAAAAAAAACAGCATGCTTTAACGACTAAACATATTACCCGTCAAAAAATCATACGATGTTTTTTTCTTAAATGTTTATAAACAGTAAACAACAACAGTAATAATAATTATAAAACAAATTTTTACCATAAATCATTGATTCAATATGGTGACATATCTTCTTTCGTTTTCTGCTTATAGGCAAAACACGCGGGTTTTCTCACATTTATATTATTGTTTACATGGTAGGTAAACAATAATAGAAATGTGAATTTTTAATCCGATATATCCATAGCGATTTATTCATATATTCATAGCGATTTATTAATATATATTCATACCGATATATTCATAGCGATTTATTAATTTTGAAGCCAACTTCTGTTTTGTTATTGTGTCAAGGAAGGTTAGTTTCGTATTACGATAATTTTTTTGCCCGTTAGGGCAACCCGCCCGCAGAACCTAGCTGCGGAGGGCGTGCCATAGGCACGCCTCTGCAGCTAGTATACATGTAAAAAAAATATAAGACCAAAAGCATTACTATCTATATATATACGAGAGTTATTTTTTTTCAAGGTCCGATCGGTCACGAAATTAAAACCACAGTGAAAATTTAAAAAATGTATTTGTAAGTACAAGTACTTACATAGTTACGCTATTTCTCTACATAGTCGACACTCCGATTTAGACATTTGTCGTAGCGTGGTACCAACTTTCCAATACCCTCGTCATAGAACGGAGCCGCCAGTGAATGGGAATAGATCCACTGTTTGGATTGTTCTTTTGTTTCTTAAGTTTCGAAATGGACCCATGTCTCGTCCCCTGTGACAATTTTGTTCAAAAAATCTTCTACTTCATTGTGGTAGCGCTGGAGAAACGTTAGGGAGGCGTCCATTCTCATTGTTTTGTGATGGTCGGACAGCATCTTGGGAACCCATCTCGCACACAGTTTGCGGTACTGAAGTCTCTCACTCACAACGGTGTAGAGAGCTGACCTTGAAATTTCAGGAAAGGAATCGCTCAATACAGAAATAGTGAACTGAATTTGTTTTCTCGAATTACCTCATCCACTCGCTCAACGAGATCTTCGGTTGACACTCGCTTCCTTCCCTGACCGTCTGCATCATGAACATCTGTACGTCCTGCTTTAAAGTTCCTGCACCATTGTCGCACTTTACTATCACTCATTGAAGTTATACCGTACCCATTCGTCGATGAATTTCAGCCGCATTACACCTCTCAGCCTGAAGAAATCGAATTACCTCACGCACTTCACACTTGGCGGGAGATGCTATTGCTGTAGACATGTTTACGTGGTAGCTGCGTATTCAGAACTAAACGAAGTGACACGGCGTGATTGAAGGCCATACTAGAGACGCTGCGCAACACATATGCGCAAAGGTTCATCCGATTTTCTCTCAGGTTTTTATTTCGCGACCGATCGGACCTTGAAAAAAAATAACCCTCTTGTATATATATATATATATATATATATATATATATATGTCGGAGAATAAAGTACAGTGGAGTATCTTCCGACAAAACGATGAGAATATTCTTTAGAATATCTGTATTTTTAGTAGTTTTAAGAAATGTACTATTACTTGTAATATTTTGTAAAATAAGGTTTAAATTGTTTTATTGCGGTAGGCTTAGGCCTAGGTAGGCACATGGTTGTCAACGTAGTCGGGATCCCAGGACGATAGGGGTGTCATAAAATTAATAAGGAAAAGGAAATATGCAGTAGGCATATTATTTGAGAATATTGAGAAAAGTCAGTCTTGCTTTGGAACCCAGATCGAACAGACGTCCTGGTGATCGCGAATTCGTTATTTCCCTGAGCCTCGGTCTATCGCAAGTTGTTTTAATATTATTTGAATTCTAAATTAAATTAATCTTATATTATAATTCGTGTACTACTGAGTTATTGATAAGTGATAATTATCATTTGTAATTATTTCATTGTACGAGTTATCTACTCATTTTTATTAATTGAACTTTATTATAATCTTATATATTCTCCACTTGTAATAATAAAAATGAGTGAAACACAAAACGTTGAATCCCTGACAAATCTCCTCGCCTCTCCGACATATATATATGTGTGTGTTTTTTTTTTGTATGTAAGGGCTAGTAAGATTCTAAAACGTAAAGATTAAAAAAAAAACAGATACCCCATTTATGATATGATCACCATACTTTCCCCTTTAATATAGTTACTCAGGCTATATTCGCCAGGAAGTAAACAAATAAATGAGTACAAAATTGTCTATTGTCTTTCCAAGTAGACTATAAACTGTTTGTTTTCCATAGCAATTAATAAGAACAACAATAATATTAAATTAATCTAAATAAAGAAAGAATAGAAGAAACAAAAATCTGAATAAATTTAAAAATTATACTAATTTTATGAAAGAATTAAACATTTAATGAAAATCGAAAACAAGTTAAAAAAAATAATAAAGACCTGATGATAACTATCTAGGAAATGAAACACTAAATAAATAATGTAGGTGTTATTTGACAAGATTTTAATATAATGAAAGGTTGCTTTATTATTATTTTTTGATAACATAAAATTTAATTATAAAATAATAAATAAATAATAACACAGAAATAATGAGTTGTCAATATTTTATTCAACAATCTTCCAACAAGAAAAATTCATACAATTCAGATTTTAATCTGACAACACTATGTATAAATTCATTTCTTAAATGATATATAAACAAAATACGGAAGTCGAAATATTTATAAATTGAATTTTAAGTTAAAACGAATTTTAAGATACCGGAAAAATAATCAAATCTATAATATGAATAAATTATAATTATATTAAAATAATTAACGCAATGTGTTAATAGATAAATCGAAAATAAATCGATTATTGGAATCAAAATATGATTAATTCGTCAGCCAGTTAATTTAAAATTAAACAATTTTTTTTTTTAAATAAGTAATTTTAAAAATCTTATGTGGACACCACATGACTTTCTTGTACGCCTATTAAATTACATATATATATTTTTTTAAAATGAAAAGTACATAAAATTTTATTTCATTAATAACTTCTGATATATTTTTTTTATTTGTGGATTATTATTTATCTAACATTTTTTTACATTCAGAGGTTAATAATTATTAATAAATCAATATATTTAAATTTAAAAAAAGTAAAAAAAAAAATATATTTATGTGTATGAAGTCTGATTCGATGTACCTTTCACTTGTAAAATCCAAGTATTTCATTAATTAATATTTTATTTGGCTATAACTCTGGAACCAAGGAAAATAATTACCAATTACATCGTTAAAAAGCTCTCAATGAGGGCTTATTACTGCAGTTAAGAAAAAGTCTAATATCCAAATCTTTTGGATTTTGTACTTTTTGGACACTTTTGGTCCAATCGATTGTAATTAAAAAGGAAAGTGCATAACTAGATGTTACAACAATCCTAAATCCAAAATTTCAACATACTAAGGCTAATCGTTTTTTGAGTTACACGAGATACATAAGTACAGTCGTCATGCCGTAACTAGTCAAATTGGATTCAGGAATGGTCAAAATGGATATTTCCGTTGAAATCTGAAAACCGACATTTTTCGCGGTTACAGTACTTCCTTTACTTCGTACAAGGAAAATAATTAAAAATCTGAATAATACTAATTTAAAAAAAAAAAAATCACTCTTTTATGTACTACTTTAATGTATACAAACAATACCGGGTGATTCAAAAAGGACTTCACCAATTTAAAAGCATATTTATTGAGATAACTTACAGATTCGGTTGAGGTCTCATGTCATAGCAAAACACATCAATTTTTCATTCGTTCATTATTACCGAAATCGGCCACCAGTGTCGTTAAAAATTTACTGGTGGGAAACGTGCTCCCCTGTGTGTTTCAGTTTCACGATTTGCAGTCAGCAACTGCAGTTCAACGTAATTTTCGTAGAGTACGGTAGGGAGCCTCCTAGTAGGCTCAATACGCAAATAGTATCGTTTATCTGGACGTGCTTCAAAATTCCTCAGTTAGACGATGATAACTAAGATGGACGCCATTACTATAAGAAATACAGACACCTCACTATCGCTTAGAAGTCCGAAATTTACTTTATACTCGATTCGCAGGTCGGCGTATCGGTCGTGATGGTCCAATTGCATGATCACTTCGCTCCCCAGATTTGATCTCGCTAGATTTTTTCTTGCAGGGTTTCATTAAAAATTCTGATTTATGTACCACCTTTGCCTGTTGATCCTGTTGATCTAAGACTTCAAATTAACGCTGCAGCTGCAGAGGTATCACTGGACTTGCTGGTTATAGTCTGGAATGAAATTAACTTCAGGGGGCGCATAGGTTGAACAGAAATAGAGCAGAATTTAAGGAGTGCCCAGCGCAAAGCATTAATAGTATGCACTGTTGTTTTTAAAACAACCTCCTACGATGCTACCACCGTATTGGGAAAGGCTGTCCCAATCGATTTAGTGGTGAAAGTTCGGGCGGCCATGGGATGCGGTTTCGAGCATGTACCGGAGCTGAACGGTGATCACAATGCACCGGTTCTAAATTTCGTTCAGTTGCCCATCTCCTGTCTGAAAAGGAGGCTTTACAGCCTCGCGATGGATGCATGGCAGCAAGAATGGCACACCACGAATAAGGGAAGGTCCTTGTATAGATTAATATAGGACTTGGGTGGATGGTATGCCTCTCCTTCGTTTTTAAGGGCAACGGGTGCCCCAGGTGCTCTTCAACCACGTGAACTTGAACCAATATTTGTTTAGGTTCCGCCTGGCAGCTGTGCGTCTGCGGGGCGGTCCAGTCGAACGAACATATGATGTTCGACTGCCTAGCTCTGGGGGAGGGGGGCAGAATTCAGACCATCCTGGAACTTAGCGGTCAAGGAGAAAATTGGCCACTCATAAGCGGGGAGTCAATGTGGCTTGAGCCGCATTGTCGGAACATGTGGGTGTTCCTTGATGCCGTTGCTTTGTTCAATCGGCATCAGTAGTTTATTTAAGGGAAAGATTCCTACCTCACTTATGATTCCTACCGGAGAGTTATGGCTGGTCATCAGCCAATTAAAGCTCTAAGCGCTTTAATATTGGTGGACAGATACTTGCTGGCATTCAGCGCGATCTAGGCATGGCAGCGAATTGCTATCTTGACGAGATAAATTTAATTTATTAAATGTCATGTATATTTTGGTAGTTGACGGGGTGCGCCTACCCATTATAGTAAATATATATCAAGTGAGCGGTGGGACACGAAGCAAGTGGTGTGTGGCACCATGCTTAGTTCGCTCACGCATTTAGGTTAGCTCTAGGAGCTATTTAGGATACTGGTCGCTAAACTAATTGGAGGCTCAGTAACTGTTTGTGGCACGGACATTCGGTCTTATGCTTTAGAGCGACCGAATGGGGTGGTGGCCGGAGATATGCCATGCAAATCAAACTTCAGGAGGTATGTATATCGCATTACAAATGAAAGCCGTATCGAAGCAAAGTGAATGTTGGGTGAGAAACTTGATGTGTTTTTCTATGAAATAAGACTTCAACCGAATCTTTAAGTTATCTCAATAAGTTGTTATATGCTTTTAAAGTTGTAAAGTCCTTTTTGAATCATCTGGTATATCCTAATATATTTTTGAATTTAATGAAAATTTTGTTTCGTTTAATACCTACTTAAAAATCTGCCACATTTTGGTATGTTTTGCTTTTAATGATCTTTGAATTCTTACGTTTCTGTTTAGTTTCTATAGACTTTATTCATACAATCAAATTTACTCAGAACCAAATTCTCTACGAATTTTGGTTTAACATTTTTATCTATTTATTACCCTTTTAACAAAGTTACTTTACGCTTAACTTCAAATTGTGTGTTTTTCTACCCAAATTTTGTATCTTTCACCCCAAAATTTCTCGAAAAGTTCTAAAAATACAATTTTTCAATTTTCTGATTAGATTTCATATAAAACCACTAAATTTAGCCCTTAATTTGAACCCCAAGAATTACAAACTGACTTAATTTTATCAAAATTTGCAGAAATCAGGACGAAATCGTACTTCAGCCGACACTTACTAACGAAGCTTTTCCCGTACCAATATTTATAAGAACTTTCTTCTTTATTTTCACCAGTAAAACATATCCTATTTTTTTTTTTTGTTTAGCCTCCGAAACCACCGTAAGGTATTACTTTAGATGATGATATGTATGAATGAAGTGTAGTTTTGTACAGTCTCAGGTCGACCATTCCTGAGATGTGTGATTAATTGTAACCCAACCACTAAAGAACACCGGGATCCACGATGTAATATTGAAATCCGTATAAAAGTAACTTGCTTTTTGTAGGATTTCAATTTTAGATCTCTCGATCTCGAAATCAGCTGATTTGACAAGTCTAACCAGTAGACTAACCTGGTCGATTAGTAAAACATATCCTGAATGTTTGCTAGATTCTTCGTAAATCACTTTGTGTATATATATATATTTTTTTTTAATTTATTTTTCGTTAAAAATCATTAAAATATAAATTAAAAACCAGTTTGTACGTCTTTTAATAAATTTTTAAATAAACCTAATCAATTGTAATTTTAGATTTTTATTAAAAAAAAAAAAATTATCGTTACAACAACAAAGATATGACGGATAAATATATAATAGAATTTTTGACCACACTTTTTCATTCAGTATTTTGATAACGTAAAATAATATTTACAATAATTCTCAATAGAATGCGGTATAATATAAAATATATACGGTTCATTTACGTTATATTAAATTATATGTTGATACTATTATCTGATATCCAAACTTATGTATTATGTAAATATATCGATGCGATACTATCGATATATTACATCGATAGTCTATTATTTATACTAGTGACGTGACAGGTAATTTTATTCAATAGTACAAACGGTTGTGTTATATGTTTTGTAAATAATCATATTAATTCAAAAATTATATATATATATATAATGTATATCAATATTTAAAAAAAAAACAATATTTTTCATAAAAGCTATAATTTATTTTTTCGTATCTTTTATCATAATTTTGTTATTTCCTCCTGATAAAAAGGTGTTATTATTTTGTTTAATGCTGTAACTAACGCAGTTTAGTAACATTAGGGGAACAGTCATATTATGTGACGTCATTTGGTTGCAGAGGTGGATGTTTTTTAAACTATTAGGAAAAATAATTCTTTGTTTTACAACACACACACACACACACACATATATATATGTGTACTACCTCCTCGTTGCAGCTTCTGCCCGCGCTATATGGTTATTTGCGTTTTTCGTAGCGGTCAATCTTTTTATTTTGCCAAGTAACCGGAGGCAGATGCAACCAAGTCACACGTACAGTAACAGTGGCAGTGACTTTGGTGGTTGAGCCACAGCGCCGTATATCTTCGTACCCCTTAAAAAAATCGGAAATTAAAAAACCCGAATATGGTTTTTAAATACGAGGCATGTTTTTTAAGTAAGTACCGTTTTGAATTTAAAAAAAAAGTACACTATTCTTAAAATATTTATTTTTACTTGAAAGCCTGTACTTTAATATACTTTTCTATATAATTGCCACCAATATTAAGGCACGTATCGTTTCGTACAATCAGCAATTAAACACCAACCCACCAGCTTGGTCTAGTTGTGAATGCGTCTTCGCAAATCAACTGATTTGGAAGGCGAGAGTCCCAGCGTTCAATTCCTAGTAAAGTCAGTTATTTTTACACGGAATTGAATACTAGATCGTGGATACCGATGTTCTTTGATAGTTGGGTTTCAATTAACCACAAATCTCAGGAATGGTCGAACTGAGACTGTACAAGACTACACTTCATTTACACTTATACATATCATCCTCTGAAGTATTATCTTAAAGGTAATTACCGGAGGCTAAATAGGTCAAAGAAAGAAGTATTTAAACACCGTCGTTATAGAAATCTACCGTCTGACTTAATAATCACTGCAACACGGTCGCTTTGACTCCACCATCGTCGATAATTTAAGCGTTTGGTCATAGTTCCATAGACAACACGTCTTGAAACTTGAGGAAACTCTACACAAAGCGAAGAAATCGTAAAGCGTCTGTTTTTCTCACTTTTTAGTCAACTTTCTGCACCAAATCTTCAGTAATGATAAGGTCGTCCATTTCGTTCCTCATCATGAACATTCTGGCGGCCATCTTTAAAAGCTCTAACCCATTTTCGTACCATTTCATCGCTCATAATGTTTTCTTCATACAATTCACTGATCTGACGATGAATTTCAGCCGTTTTCACGCCTTTAGCACTAAGAAAACGAATCACACCATGTATTTCACAGTCGGCGGGACTCTCGATCAACAGAGGCATTTTAAATACTGACAAATAAACGTAAACACAGTCGAATATTTCAGTAATAGCGTCTGTGGATGAGGGTACACAGTGCGCATGTGTGGAATGCCGACCGCAGCGCAGAAGCGGCGGAATATCAAAACGGTACTTACTTTAAAAATATGTCTCGTATTTATCTGAAGAGTATTTTCAAGCACAAATCTACTCAATATATCGTTCACTATATTCGGGATTGTGGAAATTTACAATTATTGTTCAAACATTTTTTTACCTTTCTTCGTCACCTTTGAAGATCGAATTTGAAAAATTTAGAAATTGGTTTATTGACATGAAAATTACATCACTGAAAATAAATCATTTCTTCATTTGTTACTGAGAAATTAAAAAAATAACAAGGTTTAAAAAAAATTCAAAAATCAATTTTTTTTTGTCTTCAGTCATTTGACTGGTTTGACGCAGGTCTCCAAGATTCCCTATCTAGTGGTAGTCGTTTCATTTCAGTATACCCTCTACATCCTACATCCCTAACAATTTGTTTTACATATTCCAAACGTGGCCTGCCTACACAATTTTTCCCTTCTACCTGTCCTTCCAATATTAAAGCGACTATTCCAGGATGCCTTAGTATGTGGCCTATAAATTTGTCTCTTCTTTTAACTATATTTTTCCAAATGCCTCTTTCTTCATCTATTTGCCGCAACACCTCTTCTTTGTCACTTTATCCACCCATCTGATTTTTAACATTGTCCTATAGCACCACATTTCAAAAGCTTCTAATCTTTTCTTCTCAGATACTCCGATTGTCCAAGTTTCACTTCCATATAAAGCGACACTCCAAACATACACTTTCAAAAATCTTTTCCTGACATTTAAATTAATTTTTGATGTAAGCAAATTATATTTCTTACTGAAGGCTCGTTTAGCTTGTGCTATTCGGCATTTTATATCGCTCCTGCTATGTCCATCATTAGTAATTCTACTTCCCAATAACAAAATTCTTTTACCTCCGTAATCTTTTCTCCTCCTATTTTCACATTCAGTGGTCCATCTTTGTTATTTCTACTACATTTCATTACTTTATAAATATTCATTTATAAGTTGATTAATAAATTTTCTTAAGTAAAGTTTTCCCTAGATGTACAGAGTGGCGTACGATAAGTTGATACATTTATGAAGTTGATTATAAATAAACATTTTTACTTCCTTGTACGAATTAAAGGAAGTATTGTAATCGCGAAAAATTTCGGTTTTCAGATTTCAATGGAAATATACATTTTGACCATCCCTGAATACATTTTTACTAGATGTCTGTACGTACGTATTTATCTCACGTAACTCAAAAACGATTAGCCGTAGGATGTTGAAATTTTGGATGTAAAACTATTGTAACATGTTGTGCACCTCCCCTTTTGATTTCAATCGACTGGAACAAAAAAGTCCAAAATCCAAAAAATCTGGATTTTGGAGTTTTTCTTAACTGCAATAATAAGTAGCCCTCATTGAGAGTTTTTCATCGATATATCATAAGTGGTACTTATTTTCATTGGTTTCAGAGTTACAGCGAAATTAAATTTTAATTAATGAAATATTTGGATCTTACAAGAGGAAGGCACATCGGTTCGAATTCATATATATGTATGTATGTATGTATGTTCGTTTGTTTCACCGTAGAAGCTCAAAAGCTGAACCGATTTAAATGTATGACCATGCGTTGGAATCCTTACGTTAACGGGAGTGTCATAAGCTATATAAACATGTATGTACGAGGGCTATTCAGAAAGTAAGGAACGTTTCCACCTGACGCCGCCTGCCGCACGCCAATCGCGTATATATTGGTGTGCTCGTGCTCGGCACCTCAGTCAGCGTCCAGCCGTGACAACGGGAACATCTCCCCACTGCCCGTTTTTTTATATACAAATTTGAAATGTGCAATCGGAAATCCCGCCAGTTGTGAGGTGCGGTCTGCGATTCGTTTATTGTCGGCAAAAAACTTAAAACCAATAGAAATTCATCGGGAACTGTGTGAAGTGTACGGGAACAACGTAATGAGTGAAAGTTCTGTCAGGAAGTGGTGCATTCAGTTTAAAAATGACCGAACAAACGTTCACCATAAAGAGAAGAGTGGACGTCCGAGCATTGTGACTGACGATCTTGTCTCCAAAGTTGACGAAAAGATTCGTGAAAACCGCCGTTTCACAATAACTGAGCTTTCTCTATGTTTCACGGACTTTGTTTGAAATTGTTTCACAGAAGCTAGGCTACCACAAATTTTATGCAAGATGGGTGCGTCACTGAGTGGTTGAAATCACAGGCGGCAGAATTCTATGATACAGGAATTTCAAAGCTTGTCCACCGCTATGATAAGTGCCTGAATTTGTATGGTGATTATGTTGAAAAGTAGTATTTTAGTTCCTCTTTCACATGTGTATAATAAAAAGTTTTTCTTATACTTGGTTTTTTAAAATTCCAAAACTTTCCTTACTTTCTGAATAGCCCTCGTATATGTTTAAATAGATTAAAAAATTTGAAAAAAATATATGTACAAAATCGTCACCCGCTTCAATTATCCTACATTAAAGAGCAGTATTTATCAGCAAAGTTTTTTCCGGCTGTACTGTTTTTTTTAATTATTAATATTTATCTCTTCTTAATAAAGTTTACTCTAAAATACCTCAGAAGAAAATTGAAGATAGCTTTTATTTCGATATTCTTCCACCTCTTTAACGAATGTATAGAAATATTTGAGTCAAATTTGAAGGAAATCGGTATGATAAATCCTGAGTTATAAGGATAAAAGCAGTGCGACACATCTTTGTTTAAAAATTTACATTATCACATGTTCATTTTCCTGTTTAAAAAAAAAAAAGTTTGATTCAATGTGGCAGGCAAAAATTTCAAACATACCATAATGTAATAATAATTTTATGTTTATGTACATACGTACTTTTTTCTATCTCGTAGTATACGTCAGTTTTAAGAAATATGAAACAATTCACGTACTTTTATATCACTCTATAGAATGGTTTATTAAACTCGTAAAGGCTAATAAAATACAAAAAAGAGTGTTTAATAACTTAGTATTTTTCCTTTGTTCAATAAGCGAGTTATTTAGAAAGTTTTTAATAAAAAAAGAAGAAAATCAGTAAAACAACTGATGAATAACGAAGCATTTCCATACATATGTTTATATATGAACATTTTTACTTATTGTTTTATAAGAAATGTACTTGCGAAGTTTATTCGTATATTTCGGGCTGTATCTATAAATATAATTTGTTTTACTTTATTGTTCTGTACATATCTTATCGGAGGATGGGTTGGATACAAACTTGTATTTTAAGGTTATTGATAGCGGTGCATCTGAATAATAAATGCACATAAGTTTTGTTCTGTAACTTCACGCACGTGAGACCTTTTGTCTCACATGTTTGTATCAAATAACATGATACGGAGAGTTGGCCACTTCTTGTTTGGTTCTAGTAACATTGTTATGAATAGTTTTATAACATTATAATAATGTACTTTGAGTTAGTATAGACAACTCGTAATCCTCTTTATGTTCGTCTATCTATTTATTCTTTTTACTTATACACATACACACCCACACACACACATATATATATACACAATAGAGAATAATTAACTTCTCCAATGTAGTTGACGTCCCTTCCTAATATGGTTGTCAAGACATTGGCGTCCAACAAAAGTCCAATTTTTATTGAACTGTATAGACATTCATTTTTATCTAAATCCTTTTGAAAGTTATTAAATACTGTTTATCGAATTCTGAGTTATAATTTGATATACAGGTGTCCCATAAATAAATTTTCAGGACATGTTTATACTGTTGAAAATAATGAAAAAAGTTCTTATAAACATAGGTCTGTATTTAGGCGAGAGATTTAGACCTCATATCAGCTCTTCTAATAAAAAGTCCTACTGTAATTTTTGGAAACAAAATTAAGCAGTAAAGTTGGTAATTTCTTATGTAATTTGAGTTGGAAAATAGGATAAAACAGGTCTCAGAATTGTAACACCAGTAGTTTTTATGATATCCAACGTAAAACAAAAAATTCGGTGTTGAACAGTTTTTTTTATGTTTGTTGTACAATAGTTTTGTTAAATGACTAATAAATTCGAAAGATTTAATAGTAAAACTTGTAGAGAAATCTAATTCTGAGAAAATTAATGTAAATACAACCAATAAAGGGGCCATTTAGTAATTCTACTTCCCAAATAACAAAATTCTTCTACCTCCATAATCTTTTCTCCTCCTATTTTCACATTCAGTGGTCCATCTTTGTTATTTCTACTACATTTCATTACTTTCGTTTTGTTCTTGTTTATTTTCATGCGGTAGTTCTTGCGTAAGACTTCAACCATGCCGTTCATTGATTCTTATAAATCCCTTTTACTCTCAGCTAGAATTATTATATCATCAGCAAATCGTACCATCTTTATCTTTTCACTTTGTACTGTTCCTCCGAATCTAAATTCTTTAACATCATTAAGTGCTAGTTCCATGCAAAGATTAAAAAGTAACGGGAAGAGGGAACATCCTTGTCAGACTTCCTTTCTTATTACATTTATCTGCTCCTGCTTTCTTTGGTATCATGACTATAACATTTTTTTGAAGTCTGACGGAACTTCCCCTTTTTCTTAAATATTACACACCAGTTTGTATAATCTATCAATCGCTTCCTCATCTGCAATGAGCAGTAATTCTGCAGGTATTCCGTCTATTCCAGGAGCTTTTTTGTCATTCAAATCTTTTAATGCTATCTTAAATTCAGATCTCAGTATTGTATCTCCCATTTCATCCTCTTCAACTTCCTCTTCTTCCTCTATAACACCATTTTCTAATTCATTTCCTTTAGTATAACTCTTCAATACATTCCACCGATCTATCGATTTTACCTTTCGTGTTATAAATAGGTGTATCGATTTTATAATACATATATCGATATATACGTGGTATATCGATATATAATATTATAACAAGTGTACACCTGACCACCACGATACTTGTACTAACGTATCGGGATTTTCCGCTAGTGATCGGTATATTCCGGGCTAAGTAAGGGGCATGTACACACTGATACACACACAAATGCCGATTAGTAGGGTAGGATTATATTTTATAATACACGTATACGTATTATATACAGTTATATAATTTACTTAACCTCCACCCACTAAAATTCATATTTAATGACGTTCTTGATTTACACGATGTTTTTCTCTCGGAATGTAATGCTTGCATAATTCAAAGAGACTTTACCGTATAAATAATTTATGATATTTTCTTCTATAGTCGGCTAATGTAATTATATAAATTCTGCTGGCTTGTCTTAAAATATTTACTTTTCTGTATAGCTTGTTTTATTACTATTATTATTTTTATTTTATCCGCAAGCTTTTTAGTATAATCTTTCATTTACATTTTTTTCTCCCATTTTTATATAAAAGTTAGTTAAATACACTTTTTTTTTTTTTTAGAAATTTTACTTAGTTATTTACAATGTAGTTTAAACATAAAGTTTTCCATATTAAATATTAAAACCTTGTAATAATTTACAGCTTTGTGAACATTGAATTACTTTTTGTAAGCTTACTGTATGTTAAAAAGGTCAGTATGAATTATATCTATAATAATTGTATATACAGAATGTTTCACGATTAACTAGAAAATGTCAACAGGCTGTAGAACAAGGTCACTGTTAGTATCTCAATTTAAGTCATATTTTTTTCTTAGAAACATTTGTTCAACAATTAAAAAATAATAATATTTGCAAAATAAATTTTTAACCGGGGATACTACGTCAGTACCCCTTGTTACCACAAGTAGCGTTAGTGTAGCACTGACGTACATCTGTTGTAGTCGTCTGTTATGTCGTGAGTCACAGGTGAGCGATATAATTAAATATCTTAATAATATTTAAAGTGTAAAAAAGTAACTCGGTCTGAATGTGTCTCGAACTCGATTCTCCGGTTGATTCGGTACCTGGTGCGTTAAGTCTTGCGGCTACACTGGTCTGCCCGATTACAAAAGCGAAGTTTGTTCTATGTAAGTTGTGAAATTACTTTAGTTTCGTTAGTGCCGACCGTCGCCGCTTGTACCGCCACACCCGCGCGAATTAAATTCGGTATGCGCGCGCGCTTTAGTTAGAATAATTGAATTAAATGAACGAAAAATATTATATTTAAATAAAATGAAAAATATTTAAAATTAATTCATATTAATTACAACTGTGTTATCAGATCTTTTAATTAGTATTTATTTGTTATTATTACTATATTACCTACATTAGTATATTTAAATCAGGTGAAAACGGTGTACGCTATAAAACATCCTAATCCAGTGATTCCCAAACTGTTCGCCGCGGCGCTCAGAGGCGCCGCGAAATATTGTAAAACCTTCGTAATTAATTGAACCAAGATATTTATAATTATTTATTTAATGTTAATAAAATAAAAAAATAATGAAGATACACGAGTTTTATTTATTTTGATCTCTTACCTTACGAGTAGTCATACTTTTACTTAGGGTTGGGCACCATGGAGAAATTTTAATTGAAAAAGGGCGCCGCGACTCGGAAAAGTCTGGGAACCACTGCTTAATGCATAATTTTTTGTTATGAAACAATACATTTTATATACAGAGTGATCCAGGAGGATAGGACAATACTTTGACAACTCATTTTAGAGGCTAAAAATAAGAAAAAAATTCATATAAACATAGGTCCGAAAACGCTTCGTTAGCGAGTTATACAGGTTATAAAAACAATTAATATTTAATCGAATTGTACGTAATGTGGAGGACATGAAAACAGACACATAATTAAAACATCGATTTTTTGTCATATCTCGGCTATTTGTTAACCAATTTAAAAAAATAAAACGTCATTTTGTTCAAAATAAAAGACGTAATATTTTAGCAAATAAAATAAATTTTCATAAAACAAATATTTACGGAGATATTTTTTTTTCTCTTCACGCATTTGACTAGTTTGATGCAGCTTTCCAAGATTTCTTATCTAGTGCTAGTCGTTTAATTTCGGTATACCGCCTACATCCTACATCCTTAATAATTTTTTTTACATATTCCAAACGTTGCCTGCCTACTAAAGTTTTTCCTTCTAGCTGTCCCTCCATTATTAAAACGAATATTCCAGGATACGTTAATATTAGGCCTATCTCTTCATTTAACTATATTTTTCCAAACCCATCTTTGTTCATCAATTTGCGCAACACCTCTTCATTTGTCACTTTATCCACCTATCTGATTTTTAACATTCTCCTATAGCACCGCATTTCAAAAGCTTCTAATCTTTTCTTCTCAGGTACTCCGATCGTCCAAGTTTCACTTCCATATAAAGCAACGTTCCAAACGTATACTTTCAAAAATCTTTTCCTGACGTTTAATTTAATTTTTGATGTAAATAAATTATATTTCTGACTGAATGTTCGTTTCGCCTGTGCTATTCGGTATTTTATATCGCTCCTGCTTCGTCCATCTTTAGTAATTCTATTTTCCAAATAAAAATATTTTTTCTACTTCCATAATCTTTTCTCCTCCTATTTTCACATTCAGTGGTCCTTCTTTGTTATTTCTACTACATTTCATTACTTTCGTTTTATTCTTGTTTATATTCATGCGGTAGTTCTTGCGTAGGACTTCATCCATACCATTCATTGTTTCTTCTAAATCCTTTTTACTCTAAGCTAGAATATTACTATATCATCAGCCAATCGTAGCATCTTTATCTTTTCACCTTGTACTGTTAACTCCGGATCTAAATTATTCTTTAACATCATTAACTGCTAGTTGTGTGTAAGGATTAAAAAGTGGTACGGGAATAGGAAACATCCTTGTCGTACTCCCTTTTCTATTACGGCTTCTTTGTTACGTTCTTAATTTTTACTGTTGCTGTTTGGTTCCTGTATTGTTAGCATTGTTCTTCTATCTTAATACTTGAACCCTAATTTTTTTTTAAATGCTGGACATTTTATTCCAGTCTATGTTATCGAATGCCTTTTCTAGGTCCATAAATGCCAAGTATGTTGATTTGTTTAAAAATCTTCCTTCTACTATTGATCGGAGTGCTAATATTGCTTCTCTTGTTTCTATACTTTTCCTGGAATCAAATTGGGGTTCTAACACTTCTTCCACTCTCCTCTCAATTCTTCTGGCCAGAATTATAGTTAAGGTTTTGATGCATGATAGGTTTTGATGATAGTTTAATTGTTCTGTATTCTTCATATTTATCTTTAACACGGTATTTATAATAAATTAATTAAATTTTTCTTTTAATATTAGATAATTCTTCGTTTCAGAAATTATCATTTACGTCATTAATTATTATAAAACAAACTATGAGGGCGTATAACTTAACACTTTTTCTTATATTTTATCTTTTTGTTTATCTCTCTCTCTCTATTTCTCTGTCTTTTCTTTAAGTTATCTTTCTACATTTATCTCTTTTTTGTTATAAATTTTCACCTTTATTAATTTCATTTCATTCATATTTTCAATTTAATTTATAGCTTTCATATAATTAAATTTTATTAATTTCCTGTTCGCAGTACTTTTTGTTGTACATTTGAATCCTTTACCAAAATACGTAAAATATTTAAAATTATTTTTTCTTATGCTTATTTAAAAGTTAATTAAAAGTTTATTTATAATTGATTTTATTTTATCTTATTTGTGGTTATTTTATTTGAAATTATAACCTATTGTTAAAAAAAAAGAAGTTTTTTCTATCTCTAGCATAAAATAGTTTTTATATAATGTCATTTTTTTCTTTTAGTACGTGGAAATACAAGAATTATTTTTAGGTGTTTAAAAACAAATATATTTTTTTAAATTATACGTCCTCACAACGAACTGTAAGCTTGTAGTTCTATTCTTGGGTTTATTTATATTTAAATTAATTCATACGAAAATACCGTTAATACCCTAGTGTCAAAAAACTGTTGTAATATATTTATTCAAATTCATTGAAATTAAAATTTTTTAAAGAATTTTAAATCAGGGTTTTGCATGATCTGAAAACCTCTCCTTAATATTTAAAGAGACGTCTTAACTTTAGCTTTCTTATGATCCCCTCCCAAATGTTTACCACAGTTCAAATCTTCTATATGTATATATATATATATATATATATATATATATATCTTTTTATTTATTTGGTCTTCTCAAAGAGTCGACAACAACGAACGTGTAAAAATAATTCGGTACAAGAATTGCTCAAACACCAATTTTTTACTACTAGAATGAGGAAAGTTATAGATGATGGGGGAATAGTGTCTAAATGTAGCCGAAGATTATATTGAAAAGAAACACAAAAGATTATTGAAAATAAAAAAAAAATAAAGTTTTTTTTTTTTTAAAGAGTTAAAAGAAGGAGAACAATTCAACTACCTTGAGGAACCCTTTGTTAAAATGCCATGATAATATAATTAACCAACAAAATATCGCTATAACTTTCATATAAAATAAAATATCGAATTCGTTTATAGTTCCTTCTATTCTTTGGATAAGAGCCTAAAATTTATATATTTTTTTCTCTTCAGTCATTCGACTGGTTTGATGCAGCTCAATATTTAATTTATTGACCAGTAACATGATAAATCTAATTTCATTTAATGTAGAAATTATAATTACTTTCAAATTAGTTGTAGTAATAAAAAAATAACTCTTGTGCAGTTCTGCACAAGACTCACTTTTTGTTTCCGATGCTCTCACTACTTCGCAGTCAGAAACTCACTGATTTACAGAGCACAACGCGTTACATATACGTTCAATTAACGAGTTAACCGTATACACATCAAGTTTAAACTCACCGCTTGAGAGCGTATGAAAAACACACCAATACGAAGTCAACATAACCTCAAATGTGGTGATATGTTCTGTTGTCTCAATTTAATCTTTATAAAATTTTCATATATACAGGTTGATTTTTTAGTCCTGTTACCCAATTTTAAATGTAATTTAAGAAACGGAAATTTAGGTGAAATAAAAAAATGTATTTGTTACTTACAAAAGAGATTTAATAAAAAGCTGTTACTTACATAATTGTTAAAGAATATGTTAAAAATGCCCACTCCTTGCGGTTATACACGCACGGACTCTTTTCAGCACATTAGCAGAAACCTTTTTAAGAATCGCATCGGAAATATTTGTGATTAAGTCTGTAATATTGATTTTAAGTTCATCAATAGTGTGATGATTGTTTTTCAAGGCCTCGGACTTAATATAGCCCTACAAAAAGTAGTCAGGAGATGTGAAGTCTGGGGACCTTGGAGGCCATAAGCCCTTGCGTATTATTCGATCATCAAAGAACTCTTGCGGAAAATCCACGGTTTCTCGAGACGTGTGGCATGTAGCGCCGTCTTGTTGAAACCGGCAATACCGTTCTTGAGGTTCCAGGAGGAACACAAATTGGCGCACAATATTCCTGTATACTTCACCATTTACTGTTTGAAGAATACGGGTCCGGCTATATGATGACGAGATATTGCACATCACGCACCAATTTTTTCAGGATGCAAAGATTTATCTTGTAAAGCGTTAGGATTTTCAACCGCCCTAATTCGACAGTTTTGACTGTTCACATAACCGTCGAGATGGATCCAAGCTTTATCACTAAAGAACACTGTGTTTAAAAAGTTGATTCCGTTATCATTTACGAGAGACCTAAACCAACGGCAATATTGTAAACGCTTGTTAAAATCTGAAGACTGAAGCTCTTGGACTAATAGTACGCGATACGGATACAATTTCAATTTTTCAGCAGCTTTCTGAACACTCGAATATGACAAACCGACTTGCGTGGAAAGTTTTCGTAAAAGTTTCCATGGAGAACTGAGCAAACTTGTTTTCACATTCTCTAAAACGTCATCTGTCAAGCGAGTCGGTCGACCAGTACGTTTTCTGTCGCAAACACTACCTGTCTCTCGAAATCGGTTTGGTAGCCTAGAAATTGACATTTTTTCTGGCGGAGGAACACCAATAAATTTAATTTGAAACGATTCTTTTACACTCGCGTACGATTTCGTAGCAAAATATTGTTCAAGAATGAAAACTTGTTGTTCTATGGTAAAAGACATTCTGTTCGTAACATGACCGGAAACGGCACAAACGTTTATACAGCTCAAGGAGAATCAACTTACACTGCCGTATCCATACCGGTTGAGTAGTTCTACCAATTTCGTGTCACAAAACAAAATTTCCCTTTCTTAGAAACAAAATTACCAGATATTAACAATTGGGTAACAGGACTAAAAAATCATCCCGTACAAATTGAAATACATTACTACAGCAAATGTAAATTTCAATGAAATGGATCTTTGATGATTTTCGAGCCGCAAAATTATAGAACTTTTTGGAACAATTGAGCATAACTCAAGACTACAACTATCATCATAAAATTCTGACTCAACTAATCTTCATAAAATTCTCGCATGAATAATTTCAGATGCGCTACTATGGCCCTATTGGGAAATTGATGTAGTAATTTTGGATATTTTTGAGTCAGATATTTTTATACATGAATATTATTTTTGAGATTCTCGAGGTAGAAAACTTTCTATGAACGGTATTTTCGTAATCCTCATTCGTCAAAACGTAAAGAAAATTCATTTTTACCCGCAATCCCACCGTGGAATACTATTTTTTTTTTTGCGAAAAGTTAGTAAAGAGAGACATTTTATGTGTAAAGTATGAAATTCCTTATATTATTATAGTGACTTCTCCATCCACAATTTTTTATTGCTATGTCCATAAAGGTGTTATATTAAATAATAAATCACAAATATAAAATGTAATAATATTTGTACTTAACGATTCATCTTCTCTCTCTCTCTCTCTCTCTCTCTCTCTCTCTCTGGAACTTACTTTCTTAAGAGATAACTTATAACATGAGTAATGATATAAACATGTTATAACTTGAACGAATATTGAAGTGTGGCTAGGAAATTTATTTTAAAATGAAAGAAAATATCTTTCCTTTTAACTATGTGCAACCTTAAATTTTTTTTTTTTTATCTCTCTCTTTCATTCTTCCTCTGTCTTTTCTATATTGCGTAGTTAACTGCGTTCTGGTTATGATGATGATGATAGTGATATTTTTTTTCTTTTGTCGTAAACTTAAGGTTTAATTTCACGATCTAGGTCAGAAAGTGTTTTCTCATATGTTTCTAATTACTCATCAAATTCTTATTTTTTGCCCTCCAAGTATATATTAATCGAAAAATTAAAACAAAAAATAAGTTTATAAGATAAATAATAACGGTATTTTAAACGAGTTTTTGCAAATTTTAAACGATATATAGAACTTTCACTACTTATTGAAATTTAGTTAGGCTGTAGCAGTGTATCTGAAATTGTGCTTGTGAAAATTTGATGAGGATTCGTAAAGTCATTAAACATAAAATCATGTGTATTTATTTCGACTCCAATTTTTTACTTTTCATCCCAGATTTCTCGAAAAATACTAAAAAAAAAAATCCCTTTCGGCACGCCGGACGGCTGAGGTAGATTTCACCGGTGCTAAGTAGGGGATAAAAAAGATTTCCATTAAGGTTAAGGAAAATTTCAAATTTACTCAATACGACAACGGTTACATGTGAAAAAAGTTTCACATGTTTACCATACGACAAGCCCCATTTTCTTACAAATCCAGCAACATTTTGATCATCCCTTCCCGTAAGGGTTGGTATATCAAAAATTGTTCAGACAAAAGTTTTAGGTAATGTTTAGAGGACTAACGATCACTTTAAACTGATACGATACTGTGGCTAATAAGGGAGATACGATTTTTTTTGTCTTCGAAACCTCATTTTTTCCATCCTCTGGGTCAATGGTTGGTAATATGAAAAAACTTTACTTATATAAGTTTTAGGCCCTTATTCAAAGAATAGTGAGAACATTATACGAATTCGATGTTTTACTTAATAAGAAAGTTGTAGGAATATTGTATTTTTTCGAAAAAGCCCTCCTATTTCCACCCCCATGGTCCAATTTTGCCCATTAACGAACTCGACCAAGATTTTAGGTCGTTATACAGGTTGTCCCATAAAAACGCAACCCAACCTTATATTGGTAGGTATTGAAATAATAAAAAGGCATGTATAAATGTAAATGTAATTTTTATTATTACCATCCTTTACCTTACATTTAGAGTAAATGTTGGAAGTGGCCGTCATCTTCTTGAATACAAGCTTCAATTGTTTTTACAGCGTTTCTTACAACTTTTTTCAAAGTTTGTGACTGAATATTTAATACAGCTTGTTAAATATTGACTTTAAATCGTTCAAGTGTTCGTGGTTTGTTGCTGTAGGCTTTTTCTTTGAGGTAACCCCGTAGAAAAAAATCCGCCGCAGTCAAATCTAGAGATCTTGGTGGCCACAAGCCTCGATCGATAACACGATTACCAAAGAATTCCTCGACGAAATCAGAAGTTGAACCTGCGTAGTGCGATGTCGCACCGTCATGTTGTAGCCGGCAGTGCTACAGCAATGTAAAGTAAAACAAAAGTAATGAAATGTAGTAGAAATAACAAAAATAGACCACTGAATGTGAAAATAGTTGGAGAAAAGATTATGGAGGTAGAAGAATTTTGTTATTTGGGAAGTAGAATTACTAAAGATGGACGAAGCAGGAGCGATATAAAATGCCGAATAGCACAAGCTAAACGAGCCTTCAGTAAGAAATATAATTTGTTTACATCAAAAATTAATTTAAATGTCAGCAAAAGATTTTTGAAAGTGTATATTTGGAGCGTAGCTTTATATGGAAGTGAAACTTGGACAATCGGAGTATCTGAGAAGAAAAGATAAGAAGCTTTTTAAATGTATTGCTATAGGAGAATGTTAAAAATCAGATGGGTGGATAAAGTGACAAATGAAGAGGTGTTACGGCAAATAAATGAAGAAAGAAGCATTTGGAAAAATATAGTTAAAAGAAGAGACAGACTTATAGGCCACATACTAAGGCATCCTGGAATAGTCGCTTTAATATTGGAACGATAGGTAGAAGGGAAAAATTGTGTAGGCAGGCCACGTTTTGAATATGTAAAACAAATTGTTAGGGATATAGGATGTAGAGGGTATACTGAAATGAAACGACTAGCACTAGATAGGGAATCTTGGAGAGCTGCATCAAACCAGTCAAATGACTGAAGACAAAAAAAAAATATTCTTACAAGCATGATTTTAATGAATACGGGGGTCCAGATGGCAGAGTCCCCCTGACCTCATAATCTTCTATCAATAATAAAATGATAAAAAATAAAGTGATATATGTTTTTATTTTTTAAATTATAATTTTTTGTGTGGCATAAAATTAAGGGTTAATAAATTTATGATTTAATATTTAAATATTCGTCCATTAAAAAAAATAAAAAATAGTAAGTTTTTATGTTTATGGAAATTATTTTTAAATTTACTTCATTTTTCAGTTTTATTCATTCATTTATTGTTTGGTTTATATATATATATATTTCATTTTATTGTGTTGCATACTTGCGCATTCTTTATAAAATTTATAAAAGAGGTTTCAGATTGTAAGTAAATAAAAAGGAAATAAAACTAAACCTCGATATATCACACCATTATAAAAAAAAAAAAAAAAATGAAAAAGATTCATGTATTAAAAATTTTTCCTTACATTTTATTTGTAAAGATGTGTATATCTTTCTTTTCTTAATTTAGTCATATCTTTTCGTCATCTGCATTTTAATTTATTTCTTGTTTTCTTTTTTTATACAATTTTCTCTTTTTATTTTTATAATCCTTTTATGACATCTTTTTTACCCACCATTTTATAAATTCTTTTTTTTTACGATTTTTTGTTTTGTTTAAACGCTTTCCTTATATTGTATATTTTTCTTTTTTATCATCTTGTATACAGTATATAACCTTATATATATATATACAAAGTATCATCCCCTTCGCGGCTTCGCTCGCGGCTATATAGTTACTTGCATTTCCCGTAGCGGTCAGGGGATGTTTAACCGGTCAAAGGTCGCTTCGTTTAGGGATTCAACTCTCTGTATTCATTTTTCTCACCCTTGTTCAATTAAAGCCTGTTCAGTTTATAAAAACTATCAGTATATTATTATTTATTCAGTGCAACAGTTAGGTCAACTAATTGAACCCACCGAATTGGTCTAGCGGTGAACGCGTCTTTGCAAATCAACTTATTTCGAAGTCGAGAGTTCCAACTTTGAAATCATAGTAAAGGCAGTTATTTTTATACGGATTTGAACACTAGATCGTGGATACCGGTATTTTTTGATAACTGGGGTTCAATTAACCACACATCTTAGAAATGTTCGAACTGAGATTGTACAAGACTACACTCATACATATCATCCTCTTAAGTAATACCTGATAGTGATTCCCGGAGGCGAAACAGGAAAAATATAAAAGGATTCACTAATTGGTTTTATATTTCCCGTCGTGGATAGGTTCGCCAATTCCTATCCTACTAAACGGTATTTGTGGTTGTGTTTGTCTGTGTGTGTGTCCCCCATTAGCTTAGCACTGGAATATACCGATCACTAGCGGAAAATTCCGATTCGTTAGTACATGTCTCGTGGTGGTCAGGTGTATACTTGCTATATTATTATATATCGATATATTTGCTAAATATTTATTAATAAAGTATTATTTTATTTATTTGATTGTTTTTCTTCATGAAATCGATTATTTATGTTAAGACTAAGGTTTTATTTCCTACTTTTTTACTTGGAAAAATACAAATTTTTCAATTATTTCTTACTCTATAAATTCTCGTTCCCTTTTGTTTCTCTTATAAAAGTGAAATTGTCTAATGCTCTATTGTTAGTCAGTCCGGTAATAAAAATTAATAAATTTTACTACCGTAATTGATTCATTAAGTATCGTAGCAAATCTTAAAAGACAACTATTTTCGATACAAATTAATCGATACTGAAAATACTATCGATTATCCATTTAGAATCGTATATATGATTTTTTTTGGCTTTATAGTCATAATTAAACGTACATATAGGCAAAACACGTTGGTCAAATCAAATGTTAAACTATAATAAAAATTAGGAGAATTTTGAATCCTATATATCCTCGTTAATAGTTTGTTTCGTAAATTAATTATAATGTATAAGTAAAATGTAAATGTTCGTTTGTTCCAAATGTTAAATCTCCGTAAGTTCTTCACCGATTGCTTTGAAATTTTGACACAACGTTGCATTCAAATACGCGGTATGTTTTTATATACCTACTATTTATACACCTAAGATGTCACACTTGTAACAAGTAAAAACAGCGCTATCTGTTGGACGTAAAAGCAACATACACTATACTAAATATTTTATGATTCTATTTCAGTGTTTCCGATATGTGTGTTCGCTATAGTCTAAAAAACTACTGGACCGATTTACGCACGGGGGGAAAAAAGGGAGAAAGGGAAAAATCGGAAAAGGAAAATATCGAAAAAGGTAAAAAGTTAAGAAGGGGAAATTGAGAAATGGGGAAAACGGGGAAAAGTTAAAAATTAGGGAAAGAGAGTGGGAGAAGGAAAGAGGAAATGTAATAAAGAGAAAGGGAATATGGTAAAAATGAAAATTTGAAAAAGGGGAAATAGAAAAAGAAGAGGGAGAAAGAGAAAAAGGGAATGGTTAAATTTTCTGAAGTTTCGTAATGTTCATTTTGTTTATGTTTTATCAAACTTTCAATTGTGTCATTTTATATATATATATACACTCAAATCTAGCAATAGCGAAGCATTACCGGGTCTGCCAGTATATAATAAATAAATTAATTAAATTTATATTTAAGCTTCCAGCTCTCATATTGAATGAATTTGCTTATGAATATTGTGGATTTTTATGAAAATGTTAAGAGTTTGCCATCCTTAAAAGATGCCTGAACCGATCTAAACCAAATTTAGTTGGGAAATTTGCCGGCCTTCGTGGCGCATCTAGCACGTAAAAATGTCTACAAACAATAGCATGTCCTGCCAACTGTGAAATGCGTGCGGTAATTCGATTTCTTCAGGCTGAGGGGTGTAATGCGGCTGAAATTCATCGACGAATAAGTAATGTGTACGGTGAAACTTCAATGAGTGACAGAAAAGTGCGACAATGTAAAGCAGGATGTACAGATGTTCATGATGCAGGCGGTTAGGGAAGGAAGCGAGTGTCAACCGATGATCTGGTTGAGCGAGTGGATGAGGCATTTCGAGAAAATCGTCGGTTCACAATTTCTGTATTAAGTGATTCGTTTCCTGAAATTTCAAGGTCAGCTCTCTATACCATTAGGAGTGAGAGACTTCAGTACCGCAAACTGTGTGGCTGAAAACACAGGCGGCTCCGTTCTATGACGAGGGTATTGGAAAGTTGGTACCACGCTACGACAAATGTCTAAATCGGAGTGGCGACTATGTAGAGAAATAGCGTAACTATTTGTACTTGTTACAAATTAAAATTTTTTTTATTTTAACTGTGGTTTTAATTTCGTGACCGATCGGACCTTGAAAAAAAATAACTCTCGTATATACAAAATAATTATATATTTTTTAATAATTAAAATCATATTTATTTATTTATGTTTAAATTTATTTAATATTGATATCGTGTGTATAGGTTTTTTTTTTAAATTCTTTATAATTTGATTCTAGGTTCTGTATATGAAATCGAATTACTTGGTTGCTTTATGAATATTCCTAGGGGAAACCACTTATCGTAATGTTATAGATTATCCAGTTCTCCTTACATGTTATATTTAATTATTATATGTAAATTAATATATTTAGCATTTTATTATAGGAACTAATCCTTCTTTAAATGGATTTTGCGTCTGTGTGTGTGTGTGTGTGTGTGTGTGTGTGTGTGTGTGTGTGTGTATGCATGTATGTGTAAATAACTGACCTTTTGGTAAAGACAATAGAGTTAGGTGAGAGGATTTTGCGTGTGTGAATATGTGATGGTATGTTACGTAGCGCTTCAAACCGTGGTAGTTCGTTCAATGGTACTTGTATAATATGCTCCTATGAACAATATCCATAGTCATATAACTATATATATATTTTACGTCATATGTTTGATTCATTGATGCGTAATATAAGATAAAAATGTTGTTGATTAGTTTGTTTGTTTTGTTTGTCTGTTTATTCTAATATTTTTTTTTTATCACGTCTTTTAAAATGTCAGTTTTATATGCTTTTTGTTTTTGTTCTTATTTTTTACTTTAATTTTTCTTTTATAATAATTTTAATGTAATTCCTTTTGATTATTTTATTAATTTTTAATAATATTATATTTTCGTTTGAATTATTTTATTTAACGCTCTCTAAATTTGTTCAATTTTATTTTGAACTGTTTTCTTTTTTCCTTATCTGTAGATTGGACCGTTTTTCTTCTTCTAGTTATTTACTTGGTGATCTACTGTTATTTCTCTTTTACTTTGTTTCGGCTATATATATATATATATATATATATATATTGTGTGTGTGCGTGTGCGTGTGCGCGCGGGCTAGAATAAGAATCTTGAGTTTTTTGTACATTTATGTTGTTAAAATTTAATTTTTAATTGAATTATCTGTCTTTTACTAATTATAATCCTTTTTTTTTTTTAAAAAGAAAGAAAATTTAGTATAAAATTAGTTTGCAAAAGAATGAATAATACGTATTACCAAATATAATACAGTGGTTCCCAAACTTTTCCGATTCGCGGCGCCCTTTTTCAAATAAAATTTTTCCATTGCCCCCTACGCTATCTGAAAGTATGACTACTCGTAAGTAACAGATAAAAATAAATAAAACTCATTTATCTTCATTATTTTTATAGTTTTATAACATTAAATTAATAATTATAAATGTCTTGGTTCAATTAATTATGAAGTTCTTACAATATTTCGCGGCTCCTCGGGGCGCCACGACGCACAGTTTGGGAATCAATGAAATAATATAATTTAAAAAATATGATGTTTAATCACATGACTTCTTTGTATGCCTATTAAATTACATATACACATTTAAAAAAAATGATAAGTACATAAAATTTTATTTCACTAATAACTTATACTTTTTTTCAATTCACTTTTTTATTGTTTTTATTGAATTATTATTTATTGGAACAAACTTTTTACAATCAGAGATTAGTAATTATTAGTAAATCAATATATATAAATTAAAAAAAAAAGATTAATTTTGATTTGAACCGATGTGCATGTGCCTTCCCCTTGTAAGATCCAAATATTTCATTAATTAAAATTTATTTGGCTATAACTCTGGACCAATGAAAATAAGTACGACTTATAATACATCGTTTGAAAGCTCTCAATGAGAATTTATTACTGCAGTTAAGAAAAAGTCCAAAATCCATTTTTTTTTTTTTAGATTTTGGGCTGTTTTGGACACTTTTGATCCAGTCGATTTCAGACAAAAGGGGAGGTGCACACAACAACGTGTTGCAACAGTCCTAAAACCAAAATTTCAACATCCTACCATTTATTAAACTTTAACTAGGATTTGAACCGTAGAACATTCGAGTTCGAAGATCAGCTGTTTATAAAAAACTGATTTGCGACAAGTTAACCAATAGACCTATGGGCAAACGTAGAAAGATCAAAAATAATTTTTTCTTGGAAGGTGATTTTGAAGGTTAGGAAGGAGTATGAAAACAAAAAAATACCTATTTTTTTAATCTTTTAAACTTTTTTTTTATTTACTTAAATAAATAATGGTAATTTTAAAATAAGACTTCATCATATATTATCCCAACCCTAAAAAAGGAGATCCTACGTAATTTTTTTCATGTATATTTCCATTGTGTATGGATAAATACGAATTCTAGAAAAGTATGACAACTATGTTAGTAATTTTTTCAAGTTAAAATGAAACACTTCTTGAAGTATTGTTGTAGGTACAGGATCCGGCATATAAATCTGACGATTTTGTAGTAGTTGTTATGTTGGCACCACTGTCAATGAGAAGGCGGGATTGTTGTACATCGACAGGTCTATTCATGCTATTTCAGTAGCCAGTATGTCGTGATCGAGTGAACAAAAAGCGTTTGTGATTGAACCCTATTTTAAAACTAATGACTGGGTTATTGCAATACAGCGTTTATTTCGCAGACATTTCAATTTAAATCGACACGCGTCTGTTCCTAGTAGGAATACGATATTGTTGCGAGTGAAGGATTTTAGGAACATATCGTTTGCTTTTAAAATGAAACCGACAGGACGAGAGCGGACTGTGAGAACGCCTGAAAACATTAACGCTGTAAGGTTAGCTGTTACGCGCTAGCCATTTCTGATCGAAGTGTACGACCAATTCTTCATGCCGACCTGAAATTCCATCCGTATAAGATGATGTTAGTCCAGCAACTTAATGCAAATGATCGGGCGTCTCGCAAAGCAGCTTGCGAGGTCATCCTCGAAAATTTCCACCAGGATGCCATTATTCTTTTAAGTGACGAGGCGCATTTTCATCTGTCAGAATTTGTGAATAAACAAAATTACCGTTATTGGGATTCGCATAATCCCAAATACGGCAAATTCTTGAAAAAACACTTCACAGTTGATATGTTACAGTGCGGTGTACGGTTTCAAAGTTCGGCATAATCGGCCCGTATTTTTTTGAGGAGTTAAATCGCAGAGTAACAGTAACATCTCATCGATACGTAAATATTTCGCAGAATGAATTTCTGCGACCGAAACCGAATGACTTTCAAGGAATTTGATTTCAACAGGATGTTGCCACCGCCCACACGGCGAGAATTGCAACGGATGTTCTGCGAGAAACCTTTCCTGGACGTTTGATTTCCCGATTTGGCGACATTCCTTGGTCAGCGCGTTCACCTGATCTGCCTGTTTGTGATTTTTTCTGTGGGTGATTTTTTTTCAAACATAAAGTCCTTTAGTAGTCGACTACAGTCAATTGCAGAACTCAAGGAGGCCATTCAACGAGAAATTGAAACGGTTCCACAAGTGATGATTGAGCGAGCAATGTCAAATTTTAGAATGAACTTAAGTGAGTGTGTGAAGAGTAATGGAAAACATAATATTCAAATTAAAAAAAAATCTATATAAGTAATTCACTATAAATTGCTAAAATTGAACTTTAATTTGATATATTAAATGTTTTAATTGTACGAAACACAGTTTAATTATTATCCCTCAAAAATCGTCAGGTTTATATGCCGGACCCTGTATAAGATACTAGGAAAGTAAAAATATATCAATTTTATTTTTAGTTCAGTGTTTTTAACTATATATATATATTTTTTTTTTTAATTTTATTTGGTATTACATAAATAGTCTGTTTACAGGTTCTGATGTTTATTATTAATTTATTATATATATATTTTATTTATCTATTTCAGTGTAAAGTATAATTTATTAAACAAAATTAATAGATTTTATTTACGTATGCTGTATTTCATCTTTTCCTTTTACATTTAAAGAAAAATAAATAAATAAATCAGACCGAAATTAAATCAAATAAATTTCTTTCACTTATCTTTTGCAAACGTACACACGCTCTTACATAATTCCTAATAAAATAACATTTAAAAAATAACTGATGAAAACGAGTTTAATGTAGTTATCTTAAAGAATATATATATTTATGTTACAAGCGTAGACAGCTTTATAAAGAAATATACGATAAAATAATAATAATAAATAATTACAGGCAGTTTAGATTTAATAAAGGTAAAAAGTAATTTTTATTTCTTTTTATATTAGTATTAATGATAAATATTAAGTTATATGAAACAAACATTTCCCTTGATTTTAAATAATTATTTTTGAACACGTTTCCTGTATTAATGTGCCGAAAAATTGAGTATTTAATTTAATAATTTGATTGCTAATACGCGATCTTGTTATTCTTTAACAACTTAAAAACAGATGTTACTTCAAAGATTAAGTGATAAACGAAAAGAAAAATCAATCGAGTTAATATTGCGACACAATTAAAAAAAAGGACATTTAATAAATGACGCAACCCTAAGATGGTCACGCATAGATAAATTTTATTTCTCCCTACATATCAGTTGGCAACACTGTTTTCAAAGTTAGCAGCTTGTAAAATGAAATGTCCTTATATAGTAGTGACGTCCAGTTCTTCTACTTTTTTCTGTTTAGTCTCCGGGAATTACCGTTCACGTATTACTTCAGAGGATGATATATATATGAATGTAAATGAAGTGTAGTCTTGTACAGTCTTAGTTCGATGAATTCCTGAGATGTGTGGTTAATTGAAATCCAATCACCGGTATCGATGATCTAGTATTCAAATCCGTATAAAAGTAACTGGCTTTACTAGGACTTGAACGCTGGAACTCTTGACTTCCAAATCAGCTGATTTGGGAAGACGCGTTCACCAATAGATCATCAACCTGGTGGGTTAGTACCGTCCAGTTCTTAAGTGAAACCCACCACCGGGTTGGTCTAATGATGAACGCGTCTTCTCAAATCAGCTGATTTGGAAGTCAAGAGTTTTAACGTTTAAGTCCTAGTAAAGTCAATTATTTTTACACGGATTTGAATACTAGATCGTCGATACCGGTGTTCTTTGGCGGTTGGGTTTCAATTAACCACACATCTTAGGAATGGTCGAACTGAGGACTGTACAAGACTACACTTCATTTACACTCATATATATCATCCTCTGAAATAATATCTGAACGGTAATTCCTGGATGCTAAACTGGGAAAAAAAGAAAAAAGTTTTTAAGTTTAATAAGTTCACTTATGCTTCGCCGTGCCGTCTAGTTCTTGGGATTCGGCTGATGGTATTTTAGAACAGCTGATAGGAGTTCTAAGAATAGTAATACAAAACGATATTACTTGTAATCACAAGTAAATTTACGATAAACAATTATAATTATTTAAAGCGATGCATTAATCTTGTTCAGGACTTTATATTTAAATATTACATTTAAAAGAAATTAAACCTTTAGTTCTCTCATTTAATTAAAAAAAATATATACAAAATAAAATTTAAAAAAAGTCAGTCTACTTGCGTAGAATTGCGCTAGAATTGTTTGTTATTGTAATAAACAAATAAATAAATAAAAATAAAGGAAATTCACGATGATAATAAACTTCTTTTTTTTTAACATGAGAGGAAAACGTTTTTATTTTCCATGAAAAATGTTAGGAAGTTTTCCACTTTTGTTTTTTAAATGGATAAATAGGTTTAAGTGAATAAATGAACGTAACCCACATGGGAAAGTTACTCCTTTATTAGATTTCAATGGAAATTTGTTTGCGTTATCTAGTTGGTATTATATTATTTGTCTCTGTTTTTTTTATTTTTCGTTGAATTGCCGTATTATTTTTTAGTTTAAAAAAAAAGAAAAATTAATAAATAATAATTTTTTTTTAATGTCAAGTCTATATATATATAAATCAATGCTTGTTTGTCTGTCTGATCCAACATAACTCGAGATCTACCGGACAGATTTGTCTAAAATTTTGCATACCTACAATTTGAACCCCTACGGTGAACATAGGCTAATTTTTTTGGACCTCCGACATAACGAAATTTTACAACGAAATTTAAAACACCTTATTTCTTCTTTAAAGCTTATTTAATTTTCAAAATGACTTTGATTTTCAAGAAAAAATTAATTTTTAGCTAACATTTTTTGAATTGATTAATTTTGAAAAGGGCTGAGGTTTTAACGTACAGTTATTCCTAAGTTTCAAACGATTTAGCGCACATGCATATGTAATTTTTACGATTTATTCATTTACAATTTTTTTACAGCTGTTTAAAAACATAAATAAATAGCCGCTTTTGTTTATCATATGTGTGTTACTAATTTAAAAGTGTGTAAAGTATTTAACTTCAATCTTTTAAATTCTGTCATCTTTTTTCAAAACTTCATACTGTGCCTAAAAGACATTTTTCAATCGGGAGAAATACAAAAAAAAAAGCACGTATGATGAAAACTGTTCGTGCGACAGAAACTGAAGACGAAAGACAGTCACGATTGGAAAGCGAGCGAATATACACAGCCCGATCCCGTTCGACTGAAACAACTGAGCGACGGGAAATGCAATATGCCACCCTTACTGTATGTGTGACTAACTGCACCTCCCTCCGGTTACTTGACTAATAAATATAAAATAAAAAGATTGACCACCACGGGAAACGCATGTAATCATATAGAAAGAGCGAAGCTGCGACTGGGAGCTAGTTAAATATAAATTAAAGACGAAAGTAATTAAATATATTAAATTAAAGAAAGAAAACATAACAATATTCCTTATTATTTAGTTTTTTATCGAATTTCCACTTCAGTGTTTGCAGTTCATTGTTTTGTATTGATTTTTTTTAATCCTTAACAGCCTCTTTTAGTATTAATATGACTTATTTTATTAGTTTTTTAGTGAATTTACGAAGATTCGGAAGTCCCTACTGTGACCAGTCATATTTATTTTATTTACGCGTAAAATGTTTTCGTCCGCTATACCAGATGTAAATTTTAACCGATTATTCTGAGAGACGTAAATGTGTTATCATTTTATAACTTACATCATCAGCTTGCCGATAAGAGTTTGCGTCACTAGTGAGCGGGTAAGCGGGGAGGGAACACAACGAAGATAAAACAAAACTGACGCTCTCGCTCATTTCCATTCAATGTAGTTCACGAATTAGACGTAATAGCGCGGTGATTCGTGTATTTCTGTTTAGATTTTGTCGAGATAAATGGATTTAAGTAACAAGAAGTACATTTTGGATAATATTTATGTGTAAAGAATTAAAGTAAACGTGTAAAAAAATATATATGTCAGCCTTAGCCCGAGAAAAAGCTAGACGGAAATATAAATTATACCGTTGTAAGGGAGGTTTTGAACCACGCCTAGATACCCCGATTTCCGGTGCAAAGCGTGCGAGGATGTTTCGGGAACGTCGCAAAGGTGGCACAGTGCTTTAAGTGAACGATGCCGACGGCGCGAGAACTTCTACCGCTGCTTATTATTATGCCTTACGTCTCTTACTTCTCATATCGCAGACCGATGTTGAAAAAAATGTTCGTCGAATATTAGTCGATATAAATATGATGTATCATTTAAAGTCTGTTTTATGTTAAAATTAAACATAGTACGTAGTTTATGTCTCGTTTTTATTTCAATCAAATACACTAAAAGTGACTCGCTGATGTACAGACCGACCAGTTTATCTGTAGAGTTGGCCAAATGAAGGAACTAAAATTTTCTATTGGAGACTTCCAGTTTTATTAAAAAAAAATGTGATGGTGGCTCTTCCATTGAGCTGTACAACAGTGGCGACTCGTAGATAAAATTAGTGGGGATACTGCTCCAGAAAACTGTTTTAACCTTTTCAAGGCTACGGTTAAAGTTTTTCGTAAAATAAAGGAACCGAAAAAAATGAATCAAATGGAATAGCTGGAAGCAGGATTCTCCACTAAATCACATTCCACTAAATTCTCCACTTTATCACATTCAAGAATGTGGTACACGGTTTTAAACACATTGCGCTTAAAAACCGTATTCGGTTTAAGCGAAAAAATAATAAAATGTCAGTACAGATAATATTTTTTAGTATTATTAGATAATAACTTAATAAAATGTCTGCTTAAAAACACTGTAGTCCAACGGTGCTTAATTTAAATTTCTATGTACACAGAAACAAATACATAATTAGTTTTTACTAATTACCTTTTCTTTGATCCTTCCAGCGTGTTTTTAGACAGATTTGACGATCAAAGAACTTGATCAGAAGTAATCTTCTGATTACTGCTGAAAAAACCACTAAACCATTTTCGTATTCCTTCCACCGACTAAACTAGAAACGGGAACGAACAAGGAACGTTCCATACACACGGAGAAAAAAAACCACCAGCACGCCATGGTCGGCACTATGGAAGCAACAGTGCCCTCTCTTCCTCCCAGCTTTACGTGCAGCTTCCTATGTGCGCATGCGCACAACAAACACCACGCCGCTGGAACTGTGAAGCGCACAGTTCCATACATCTTTTTCTTAAACTGGAGGATGGCTACTTAGTTTAAGCTTAAGGATTATATATTGTACAAGTATAAAGAAAAAAATGATTCGTTATATTAAAGGTTATCGATTATATCAAGTAGAAATAGGGGGTGCTGCAGTTCCGCAGTGCGTGTACGGGAGCCGCCACTGCTTTACAGATAAATTGATCGGTCTGTTGCTCGGAGGAACTTCATCCAAGGTCTGTATGGTCGGCACTACGGGAGCGACCGTGCTCTCCCTCCCTCGCAGCCTTACGTGCAGCTTCGTATGTGCGCATGCGCACAGCCAAACACCACGCCGCTGGAACTGTGAAGCGCACAGTTCCATACATCTTTTTCCTAAACTGGAGGATGGCTACTGAGTTTAAGCTTAAGGATTATATATTGTACAAGTATAAAGAAAAAATTATTCGTTATATTAAAGGTTATCGATTATATCAAGTAGAAATAGTGGGTGCTGCAGTTCCGCAGTGCCTTTACGCGAGTCGCCACTGCTTTACAGATAAATTGATCGGTCTGTTGCTCGGAGGAACTTCATCCAAGGTCTGTAACGTTTCACGTTAAATTAACGGCAATTCGTCCCAACACAGCCCACCCGATATTTTTTCTACAAATTATAACTTTTACTCTGATTACGGTTAGGGCTGGCTGCATAATTAACATCATTACTCTCAGAGAAAGTCTTTTGTATGATTAGCTACCTCTTTGCGTTACGTACGTTACGGATATAACAAAGAATGGGATATCTAATATATGTACTTTTTTATTGTTTGTTGAATAGTACCTATGCGGCAGAGGACCCGGTTATTACTTAGTACCTTCGAGACAAAGAAGGAACGTCATATGATTCGCACATGTAGTTCTTCATTTATTGTCCATTGAATTACAGTTTTTCATTCTATGAATTTTCTTTTGTCCTCCATTTTAGAAACATGAGGTAGTTTTTCCCCCATTAAAATATATTTTAGGATTTGATTTTCTGTTAAATACTTTCAGTATATTGAATTTTTAGCCTTTTTTTTTGTGTGTTTTTTAGAACGTGTATTTTTATTTAAAGAAACAAATTGCTTAAGTTATTATTTCGTAAAAATGAATAGATGTTTCATGTTATTTATATATACACGTGCACATGTGTTTGTGTGTGTGTGGGTGCGCGCGTACACACACACCAATGTAAAAATACGATGTTAGTGTTTATGCTTCCAATTTTTCATATATAACATTTTCAATAGTTGATCTTCAATTGATTCGTATGAAAAGGACTTCGGTCATTTTTTTTTTATTCATTCAAATGCAGTTGTGACAACTTATGAAAAAGAAAATATTTTCTTTTTCTGCTCTTGACACTTTTTTTTATGTGTTTATATACATTCGTAAGTTATTTTATATTTTTTTATTTATTAATTGAAATTATAGTTTGGGAAAATAATTTTATTCTTAAATTAAAATGTATTTATATTATTATTATTTAATTCAATATTATTTTTAAGCAAATTAAGAACAATCCTTTAAAGGTTAAAATTTTTTAATTTAATTTTTTTTAAATGTAAAAAACAATCTGTTTTATTTTTAAAATAATAATTAATTTGATTAGAAATTATTTTGTGTAAATTAGATGCCTAGGTATAAAAAGCAAGAAGAAATTTAGGATTGATACTGTGTATGGAGCTCACATGCTCTGGTGTGTGGTTTCCCGTGATGGAGCGGGGACTCCTGGGGTCCGTTAGGTGTGAATGAATGAAAAGACTCCGTCGGAGATTAGAGGCAAGCAATTAAAAGATCCGGGAAGGACAATTCCCCGAGTCGAGTATACTTAATTGGATGTCCGGTTCGTGGGGGGGGGGGGGGGGAGACAAAAAAAAACAGAAAGGTTTCGGCGGGCATAAATATTAGTCGCCCGGAGCAGTGTCCATATTACGGCTTATCATCATTAAAAAACAGAAGGACACTGCAGGATTTTTTTATAAGGAGGTCCTTAATCTTAAGGTAAATGATATTTAGAGTCTCTCCTTGGTAAACCAGACCGGAGTCCATAATGAAACCAATATGGTACGTTATTATTCATTTGCCTCGAATTTATGAAACATTTACACATGAATTGGCTATATAAAATGTATAACCAGTCGAAGGGGTAGGGGGGTGTTCGTGTTTCCGCGAACTCTGTTAGCTAGTTCAGAGGGCAACGATACAGGACGTTCAAGATGATCGGATGAGGCCTGCAGCGAAGGCAAAAGCCGAGTTATAAATAACTGATGTAAATGTTTACCGAGGTATTTACATCAGCGGCATCCCAATAAGGCCTGGTTTATTACTGTGATACGTAAAAAGTTAGAACGTGTAAAATTACTACAATGTTAAAGCCCATCAAGGTTATGAAGGGGGGTGTCGACCGGAAGCTTCACATTGCGGGTGTCTTCCCATACGGGGTTGGGATGTTTGGCTGAGAGAAATCCCATCGTTTCCTATAGCCTATAGTCCTATAGAGAACGCAGCTTTCGCCGTTGGCTAGACGTAGTAATATTATAAGGATTAAGCATAGCCGCTGATACTTTTGATGTGAGCTTTGTTAACAAAGTTAACCATACGTCAGCTATATGTAATATAATATTGTATTGAGTTAATATTACATATATATATACTAGCGTACCCTGTCGCGACTTCGCCCGCAATGTAGATATAGCTTCACTCACAATCCTTTAATAGAAAACTTAATTTTTTATAAATAACAATATGCTTTATTTAGATTTTCATTAATTCCTGATAAAACGGTAAATACAAATTTTTATGAAAAATACTAAAGGAATATACAATGAATTGTTGCCCAAAACTTAAATAAAGGAAAACAAAAAAAAAGAAGATAAGAAAATTGAACCGATCCATTTTATGAACGAATTAAAATAGTTCAATATAAAAGTCCAATGAAGATAAACAAAAAATTTATTACAATCCCAAATCTAGCATCCCCATCGCGGCTTCGCCCGTGCTCTATGGTTACTTGCGCTTCCCGTCAAGATCAGAGGGTCATGGCTCGCTTCGCTATCCTTTCCCGTTTTCCCCCGTTTCCCTTTCCTTCTCCCGTTTTTCTTTCCCTTATTTATCTTTCCCCTTCCTCTTCCCTCATTTCCCTTTCACCCTTCCTCTTCGCTCTTTTCTTTTTTCTCTTTTTTCCCTTTCCATTTTTTCCCGTTTTCCCCTTCTTCCCTTTTTACCCTCTTCCCTTTTACCTTTTTCGATTTTGTTTGCAACCAATTTTTTTTGCATCTGACATCTTCAATTATTTGCTTTACATATTGTAATTTTTAAATTCCGTTTTAATTTAATTTAATATTATTTAATTTAATTTTAATTAAATTTATTTAATCTCCTTCCTCTTCCCCCATATCCCTTTTCCTCCTTCCTCTTTCCTCTTATCTTTTTTATCTTTTCTTTTTCCCTGTTTTCCCATTTTTCCATTTTCTACTTCTTCCCTTTTTCAATTTTTCCCTATTTACCTTTTCCCATTTTTCCGTTTCTCCCTTTTTCCCTGCGCGTAAATCGGTCCAGTAGTTTTTTAGTCTATAGCGCACACACATATCGTAAAGATTGCAATGGAATCGTAAAATATTTTCTGTACCGTATGTTTGTTTTTACGTCCAACAGATAGCGTTAACACGAAATTTAGTTTTTTATAGATTTGAACCCCTTAAAATCAAAATTTCTCAAAATTCTTTCTTAGTTTACGCCTACTTAAAGATACGAAAGTACCTTGAAAATTTCAAGTCTCTACCTATAATAGTTTTGGTTGTACGTTGATTGAGTCAGTGAATCAGTCAGGACATTCTCTGTTATATAAGATATATATATATATATATATATATATATATATATATATATATATATATATATATATATATATATATATATATATATATATAATATAATTCATTATATTATATACATTATATAATGTATATTATATTGAGTTTGTTTAATGCTCAACAAAAAGTAAGAGTATTACAATTTGTAAATTGTAGTGAAATAGTTATTTGTCACACTACCCTATTAAAGGGCATTTGTTGTGTGTTTGTCTCTCTCTCTCTCTCTCTCTCTGTGTGTGTGTGTGTGTGTGTGTGTGTGTGTGTGTGTGTCTGTCTGTCTGTCTCTCTCGCTCTCTCACTCGCACTCTCTCTTTCTCACACACTCTCTCTCGCTGTCTCTCTCTCTCTCTCTGTGTGTGTGTGTGTGTGTGTTCGTTTCCTTTAGACTAGAACGGAATGTACCGATCACTAACGGAAAATCCCGATTCGTTAGTACATATCTCGTGGTGGTCAGGTGTATACTTGTTATGTTATTATATATAGATATCTTTGTCGAATTCTTAGTTAGTTAGATACAATTATATTTAACTTTTGCAAACATTTTCGATGACCCTCTTTATTGTTCGTTTATTTAATTCTACCGCTCATCTGTGAAGTCACAGCAAAGCAGATGACTAGAACAGCATTTTTCGGGTTGGGGTTACGATTTCTCAAAAACGTTTTTTGTAAATAATATTGTTATTTTTTAATTGTTAACAAATGTGTCTTAGAAATATATGACTATAGTTAGTCGAAATCTCGAGATACTGAGGGTGACCTTGCTCTACAGCCTCATCCCTTTGACCTTTTAATTTCAGAATTTAGTGGCATCAATGCCCCATATATAGAAGTAATCTGACCAAGTTTGGTCGAAATCGGTCCAATAGTTCTAGATATATCTCCCGTTAGAGGAAAGGAAGCTGAAGAACTAGAAGAAGAGATCCCACAAACATGGCAGGAGCGGTGGGATCGGTCCACGAAGGGTAGGTGGACCCACCGTCTTATTGGGGATATCAGGGCGTGGTGCCGTAGAACCCATGGCACGCTGCGTTTTGAGTTAACGCTATTCTTGGCGGGTCATGGGGAATTCAGGTCTTATTTGTATAGATTCGGGCTCGATCAATCTGAAAATTGTCCGGAGTGCGAGTTTTCTGCAGGTTCTTCTGTGTTGTTGTCGGCGTATGTATTTGACGTGCTGTATGTGTTGATTCCAGTAGTGTTGTTTGTGTGGTGTGTGACACTGTTGGAATGTTATGACTGTGTGTGTGGGCGGTTCCCCCTTCTTCTGATGAATTGTTTCTATAAGCAATCCCAGGAAGGGGGAAGCCAAGGGTGGAGGTTTAGTCGGTAGTGCGCAGGTATACATACGCCCTTGGTTATTATTGGCGGAACCTGTTAGCGAGCCCGACACTGCTTAGGTGCCCGTAAATGGGGTTCCTCCACATCTTTAAAAAAAAAAATAAAAAAAGTAGTTCTAAATATATGAGGTGATTTATAGGCCAACATCGAACACACACATACGAACCAGATGTGTATCATTTGGAAAATTTCCATCCGGTTTATTGGGTTCCTTAAGTGTAAAACGTCAAGATCCGTTGAAAATCGCATATGCCCGAATTGGACTGATATTTTCCCTTCTAGAACTACAACACTATCTAGGCGGGAAAATTAAAATATACTAATCGGACGGGTTGGTCAATTAGTAAACTCGTCGTAGTAAATCAGCTGATTTCGAAGGTCTCAGGTTCAAGTCCTAGTAAAGGTAACTACCTTACTCGTATTCAAATCGTGATAAAAGCAACTGCTTTTATCAGGATTTGAATACGAGATCGTGAATACCGTTGTTCTTTGGTTGTTGAGTTTTAATTAACTACAAGCCTCAGGAATGGTCGGCCTGAGTTTGTTCAAGACTGCATATTTACCGGTGCTGTTACATTACACTGATAAGTCATCAATGACTTTAATTGTTGTTGCGACTATAAATAAAAGTATTAAAATATATATATATATATATATATATACTTTATACTTATTTATTAAAGCATTTAAAACAAAGTACTCTATATTGAAATTACTTACTGTTTGAAATCTTTTACTTTTGTTTTTTTTCTTTTTATTGCATTTTTTCACCCTTTCTTCGTCTTTTTAAATACTTTCTTTTTTTTTGAAAGCAAAGTGTTACTTTTGTTTAAATTCCTTTTTTCTATTTTACCGTTTTGTCTTTTGATTTACATTTTCATTTCCTCTTAGGTTTTTAAAGTAATGAAAAATTTTCTTTAAAAAAAGAAATAGTAAAGTGTATGTATAACGTAAAAATATTCTGTTAATCTTTTTTATTTTATTTTTTACATCATCGTTTTATATATATATATATATATATATTTATACGCACGCATACATATACATTACATGAATAATATTTATTTTTAACCTTAATGTATTTATATATAATATATTTTTTTAACTTTTCTTAATTTTAATTTACTAAAAATGAAGACATAAATATAATTATATATATTTTTAAAAACATTTAATAATTGAAATGTTTTAGCTTCCATTCTGTTAATATTATTATTTTTTGTCTCTGAGATTCAAATCCGGAATTTCAGTATGAGGGACCATTGAGGCATACTTCATTTAATGCTGTTGTGCATTTAACACAGTACTTACATTCCTGCACGTCTCCAGAATTACCGATTTTTGGGATTTTGGAATTATGACTTTAGGATCCAGGCTAATTCTATTAACTAATTTAAATTAACCCTTTTGCTGTTACCACAATGGGAATAACTTCTATTGAGTTCAGTCAGTAAATTTCTTTATATTCTATTACCAGAGGATTTTGTATTTTTTGGTTATTTTATCTGTTTCAGACTTATTAATATTGTGATCTGATGTGTGAGTGCCATCAATGAGAAGAGCAATTTTTTCTGTAATGTTATGTAGCAAAAAAACATTTTTAAATAAGCAAAAAATCAGGAATTAAATACCTTCGCAAAATACAAAAAAAGGCGGCCATGTTTATTTTTCAATCCGTTATATCTCCGTAAATACCTGTAGAATTACTGCGCAGTGCAGGTGAGGAAGCGATTGATAGATTATACAAACCGGTGTGTAATATTTATGAAAAGGGGAAGTTCCGTCAGACTTAAAAAAAAAGTGTTATAGTCATAATACCAAAGAAAGCAGGAGCAGATAAATGTGAAGAATACAGAACAATTAGTTTAACTAGTTATGCATCAAAAATCTTAATTAGAATTCTATACTGAAGAATTGAGAGGAGAGTGGAAGAAGTGTTAAGAGAAGACCAATTTGGTTTCAGGAAAAGTATAGGGACAAGGGAAGCAATTTTAGGCCTCAGATTAATAGTAGAAGGAAGATTAAAGAAAAAAACCAACATACTTGGCATTTATAGACCTAGAAAAGGCTTTCGATAATGTAGACTAGAATAAAATGTTCAGCATTTTTAAAAAATAGGGTTCAAACACAAGAGAGAAGAAAAATTGCTAACATTTACAGGAACCAAACAGCAACAATAATAATTGAAGAACATAAGAAAGAAGCCGTAATAAGAAAGGGAGTCCGATAAGGATGTTCCCTATCCCGGTTACTTTTTAATCTTTACAACGAACTAGCAGTTAATGATGTTAAAGAACAGTTTAGATTCGGAGTAACAGTACAAGGTGAAAAGATAAAGATGCTACGATTTGCTGATGATATAGTAATTCTAGCTGAGAGTAAAAGGGATTTAGAAGAAACAATGAATGGCATGGATGAAGTCCTACGCGAGAACTACCGCATGAAAATTAGCAAGAACAAAACGAAAGTAATAAAATGTAGTAAAAATAACAAAGATTGAACAGTAAATGTGAAAATAGGAAGAGAAAAGATTGTGGAGGTAGAAGAATTTTATTTGGGAAGTAGAATTACTAAAGATGGACGAAGCAGGAGCGATATAAAATGTCGAATAGCACAAGCGAAACGAGCCTTCAGTAAGAAATATAATTTTTAATCAATAGTTAATTTAAACGTCAGGAAAAGATTTTTGAAAGTATATGTTTTTAGTGTCGCTTTATATGGAAGTGAAACTTGGACGATCGGAGCACCGCATTTGAAATACGGTGCTATAGGAGGACAATGTTAAAAATCAGATGGGTGGATAAAGTGACAAATGAAGAGGTGTTGCGGCGGGAAATAGATAAAGAAAGTAGTATTTGGAAAAATATAGCTAAAAGAAGAGACAGACTTATAGGTCACATATTAAGGCATCCTAGAATATTCGAAAAACGAAAAAAATCAGTATTTATTAGTGAAATAAAATTTTATATACTTTTAATTAAAACATTTTTACAGAAGTTAATAATTATTAATAAATCAATATATTTAAATAAAAAATAAAAATACACTGTTGTATATTAAATCAGATTCGAACCGATGTGTTCATGGTTACGGATTCGACACGTTCTCACTTACACCACATACTTGAGCGACGTGCTAATATAACATGCTGATAAGGACATCACAAAAAAATTTGTTGAATTGTGGTGTCCACCATAATGCAATGGTATAATTGTCCACTTTATTAAAAAGTTGGAGGATCGTATCTCACTTTCAAATAAAATAAGTTAAAATGAAGTGCAGCAAAAAATGTGTATATGTAATTTAATAGGCGTACAAAGAAGTCATGTGGTATCCACATGAGATTTTTTAATGTAATTTAATTTAAAACCCTTTTACGGGAGCTTATACAAATTTTAAATTTTGTCAAATTTGAAAAAAAAAATTTTAATATTTAAAAATTAATATTTCAAAATATTTAATTATTAAAAATCTCTGTCGTATGCCAGATTACGTTGTTTTTAATTTCGTATTTTTATTTGGTGCCGATTTTATACGATACGGTATTTTGTATAATTACAAATGTAGAATAGTAGGAGTAGGTAGTTTTAGATGAGATTTGGAGGGGGTAAATTTCATCTTATAACATCTAAGGGGGTCCCAGATGTATTGGTTGATTAACCTTCGTATAGTTCACCTGCCTTCACTCGTCTACAACAGATTAAGCGCACCCCGAGGTGTCCAACACCGCAGTTCACCTTTACCGGTTAATTAGACCGCCTAAGGCGTTATTTCATAATATAATCGCTGGTAATTTAAATTAATTAATAAATTATAATAATCTATTATATAATTGGTTTAATTAAATTATTATTATAATATATATTATTATAATTTCCAATTTTGTTGATTTAATTACGACTTTTAATGTTTATAAAGGTGACTAAAATCGAGTATAAAACCTGGGATGAATTACGTTCCGATTAATTGAAAGGCGTTTTTTTTTTCACGAATTTTCTGGGGATATAGAGGCGGATCGTAGCAAAATTAGTGGGGGTACTGCTCCAAAAAAATTTTTTCAGGGCCTTTTCAAGACCATAGTTAAAGTTTTCTGTAAAATAAAATAACCGAACAAAAAATGAATCAATTAAAATAGCTGGAAGCAGGATAATAATCGAATTCTATATTTTTTCACATTAAAAAATATGGTTTTATTAAATATGATTTTTATTTAATAATACTAAAAAGTATCTGTAGTGATATTTTATTAGTTACTCTAAAGTGACAAATGAAGAGGTGTTGCGGAAAATCGATGAAGAAAGAAGCATTTGGAAAAATATAATTAAAAGAAGAGACAGACTTATATGCCACATATTAAGTCATCCTGGAATAGTCGCTTTAATATTGGAAGGACAAGTAGAAAGAGAAAATTGTGTAGGCAGACCACGTTTGGAATATGTAAAACAAATTGTTAGGGATGTAGGATGTAGAGGGTATACTGAAATGAAACGACTAGCACTAGATAGGGAATCTTGGAGAGCTGCATCAAACCAGTCAAATGAATGAAGACAAAAAAAAAATTATTTATTCGGTTAAACCGAATACGTGTACCATATTCTTGAATGTGATAAAGTGTAGAATTAGATTATTATCCTGCTTTTAACTATTCTATTTGATTCATTCTTTTTTCGGTTCTTTTATTTTACAGAAGCTTTAACCATGGCCTTGAAAAGGCCCAGAAACGATTTTCTTCAACAGCACCTCCATTATTTTAGCTACATGCCGCCATTTTTTGTAACGTTTTGTGGTTCGAAAAACTCCAAAACTTCTATTTATGTATCCTGTAATAGTGTATCTAAAGTTGGGCATGTGAAAATTTGATGAAGATTGGTATAGTTATTTACGAGTTAAGCTCAATTTAAGGTTGAAATGTTGTGGTTAGAAAATCTGCAAAACTACTAGAACAATTTCGTTGAAATCTATATACGAGGTGTGATCAAAAAATACGGTGAATAATTTTTCATTAAAAAAAGTAATAAGGTTACATAGAATTCGATTTAATCTTCTTCAAAGTACTGTCCTTGGCTAGCAACGCACTTATCCCAACGTTGACTCCATGACTGGAGGCATTTCTGGAAGGAGTCTTTCGGAAGGGCTTTCAGCTGCTCTGTCGTGGCACTCTTAATGTCAGCAATTTTGTCAAAACGTTTTCCTTTAAGCACAGTTTTAATTTTTGGGAAGAGCCAAAAGTCACATGGTGCTAAATCCGGTGAGTATGGCTGATGTGGACAGACAGGAACACTTTTTTCGGCCAAAAACTCGCGAATGAGAAACGAGGTGTGACACGGTGCGTTGTCGTGGTGAAGAAGGAAGCCATTGGTCCATTTTTCTGGTCCCTTTCTTCGTACGTCGTTTCGCAAAATGCTTTGAACGGATCCGTACGAGATGTTAAGGTCTTCCGATAGCTCTCGAATAGTCATTCGCCTGTTGAACGAACCATTGTTTTCACTTTTTGCAAATTTTCAACTGTTGAGGTTACTGGACGTCCCGCACGCTGCTCGTCTTCAACAGACTCATTTCCGTTTTTAAATCGGTCATATCACTTGTACACAGTCTTCAAAGTTACCGCATTATCGGCGTACACCGATTCTAACATTTCGTGAGCTTCTTTGGCACTCTTTTGCAACTTAAAACAAAACTTGATGTTAATGCGTTGTTCAAAATCCACGTTGCGCGACAGACACGATAAATACAACCTCACTCTAGCGGCTCTGGCAGCTGACTGGCAAGCTCAAACGTGTTACAACTTGTCCCTGCCTGACTCAGTTAATCACCCTGTTGGACAAATTAAAAGCATATGGTTGTAGCGTCGGTAGTTGCCGCTATAAAAATTCATTTACCGTATTTTTTGATCACACCTCGTATATTGTAGTAGTGTATCTGAAGGATTCCAGGTGAAAATTTGATGACGATTGGTTTAGTTATTTATGAGGTAAGCTCAATTTAAGGTAATTAAAATGTTGTGGTTATGTTGACTGAAAGGGAGTATCTAGATCTCTGAAAGGGATGTATTATTTTAATGTAAACTTCTTAATTGTTTTTATTAATGTATCTAATTGTTACTGATGAAGTATGGTGCACTACGAAAACGTTCATCTTTTATATAATACTATTGCCGTTACAAAATATCATCGTTTCAAGTTGGTGGCCATTTTAATTGGTTGCGGTAACAACCGAATCATTTTCTTTGCCGATATTCAGTTTTACTATGGCCAAATTGTTATTCAATCGTATTATGAGACCATAATTGAAATTATATTTTCTATAAAAAAAAGGTCTGTTTGTTTTTTCGGTTATATTATATCTAAACAATAGATTTAAAGGTGCGATCGTATTCGGCGCGTCGGCTTAACCAACATAGCCACTGTTACTGTATGTCCGACACGACTGGCTGCACCTATTTCCGGTTTCTTGATTAATAAACGTACAATATAAAAAAATACTTAAAATAAAATACGAGAAACGACATACTGTAACTTTATCGCGGTTTTTATCGGATAACCGTGCATTATAATTTTTTAACAGCTATAACTAAAGATGAGGTTGATATTTTGAAATCCAAGTACATCAGATAACTCATAATTTTGAATCCTTTTCTTTCTTTATCCTGTTTAGCCTCCGGTAACTACCGTTTAGATAATTCTTCAGAGGATGATATGTATGAGTGTGAATGAAGTGTAGTCGTGTACATTCTCAGTTCGACCATTCCTGAGATGTGTGGTTAATTGAAACCGAACCACCAAAGAACACCGGTATCCACGATCTAGTATTCAAATCCGTGTAAAAATAACTGACTTTACTAGGACTTGAACGCTGGAGCTTTCAACTTTCCAGCTGATTTGGGAAGACGAGTTCACCACTAGACCAACCCGGTGGGTATAATTTTGAGTCCTGTTCTTACCAAACTTTACTAAATAAATTACAATACTCTGATTTTTTATTATAATAAATTCAACCGGTTTTAATTTTTAATTACCATCATTATTTTCACAAGCGTAAGGATAATGAGCATGGTCTGGGCTTGATGGTAAGGGCGAGCGAAGCGAGAACTGAGTCTCGTGAATTTTTAGTTTTATTTTATTCATTATTTATATTGTTTAATTATGTTTACTTTTGAAAAAAATTAAATATGTTTTGTATATAAATATAATTAATTATGTTTAAATTTTGTTTGTTTTTCAGGCGTTGTTCATTTTTGGAAAAATCTGATAGGTTTATTTATTTAAAAAGGTACGTTATTATTTTTATTATTATTATTTGTTTTATTACACTTTAGTACTTCGTTTTATCTTATTTTACTTTTATTTTTAGCAGTTTCTTCTTTTTTATTACGTAAAAGTAATAAAAACCTGGAATTAAAAAAACATACGTGTTCTAAGACCGCACGGCCGAAGTCAAAACTTCAATTAAAAACATATAATGTTTACATTTAATAGCCACTTTAACCTTTGACCCCTAGAACCAATTTGACGCTTAATTTTTACAGATGTTTTCCACGATTATTCCCAGTTTGTAGTTAAATTTTCACCCTGAAGTAGTGGATTTACTGCAAAATACGTACTAAAACACGGGTTTGAGATGCGCCCAAAATTACAACAAAGAAATTGACTATTGAACCTCCACGTCTGTTTTCAAGTGTTTATTCAAATACATTAAAGAACGGCTACTTTCATCGATGAATGTATGTGTGTTCACATGTTGAAACAGTTGATTTACTGAAAAATTCATAGTAAAACATATGTTTCAACTGCAAACAGCATGATTAATTTTAAATTTATGATGGCGATGTAGGTCATCATTACTTTCAGTGATATGTGTGTATATCAATGATCATTATTTAATGTATGCAATGATCGTTATATGTACGATTCAAACTTCAAAATTATTGTTGGTTTTTATAATCTAGCAGCTACTCAGTTAACGCTTTAAATTTATAACGATGGTCAGTCATCATTACTTTCAGAGAAAGCGGGTGTTGTGAATTTTTACTTTTTTATAGATGTGATAACTAATTATTGACGGTTGATGTTATTTTATTTATATTTTACATAAGAAACGAGATTCCTCAGACGTATCTTTCGTTAAATAGAAAAGGGCCTATCTCGAAAACGGTGCGTCCTAGGGCATTAACACCATTTCGAGAGGCTTAATTGAAACAGGTGCTTTTCGATCACGCGGAATGATAGGTCTAAGTCCCATGCGTCTAGCGGCCACCGTTCTCTAGAGATACTAGCGCGAGCGAAATTAGCCCCCTCCCCCGGCAGAATTGCAGGACCAAAATATTTCATATAAAGTAATTTTTTAACAATAAACAGCTATCTTTACCGACAATATTTTCAAGGTTAATAATTTTTTTAATACATATAAATTTGGTGTTGAAAATCTCTATGTTATCCAAACTCAATAAAAAAATATTATTTTATATTTATATTTATATTTTTTATTATGAGCGATAGACAGGGAGAATTATTATGAATCACCGGCAGTTTTTTCTCCCACCTCCCATCCTCTGCTACTACTTATATACTATACACTCATATTTATTCTCGCTGTATACCATTTTATCTTTCATATATATATATATATATATATATATATATATATATATATATATATATATATATATGCTTAGCGTCTTGCGTTACGTTACAGATTTTGATTACGAATTAGCGATTTTTTCCCCATTTAATTCGTATCTACAAAAAATTCTGGCACAACGCGCTTAAAGGAGTTTTCATTTCAAAAAAAAAATCTTATGTGAACACTACATGATTTCCTTGAACACTTGTTAAATTACATATACTCATTTATTTAAAATAAAAAGTACATAAAATTTTATTTCATTAATAACTTCTCATATATTTTAATTATCTTTTTACCCTCTGGGAATTACCGTTCAGTTATTACTTCAGAAGATGAATGAGGATATGTATGAGTGTAAATGAAGTCTAGTCTTGTACAGTCTCAGTTCGACCATTCCTGAGATGTGTGGTTAATTGAAACCCAACCACCAAAGAACACCGGTATCCACGATCTAGTATTAAAACCCGTATAAAAGTAACTGCCTTTACTAGGACTTTAATGCTGGAACTCTCGACTCAAATCAGCTGATTTGGGAAGACGCGTTCATCACTAAACCAACCCGGTGGGTCTTATTGTTATTATTGAATAATTATTTATTGTAAACATTTTTTTTTACAATCACGGGTTAGTAATTATTAATAAATCAATATATTTAAATTAAAAAAAAAAAGAAAGAAGATGAGGTCTGATTCGAACCGAAGTGCCTTCCCTTGTAAGATCCAATCGAATTTATTTCTGTTTTATTTATTTCTATTTTAATACAACTAGTATAATCTTTTGTAAACTAATTCTTTTATTTTTTTTTTTTAAAGAAGTGATGGGAATTAAAAAAATTGTTTCTTCTTCAGTACTTTCATTTACGTAACATCATTTGTTATTAAAACAAGCTGCAGTATGTTTTCTTTTAAATTTTGTTAATTCAAGTTCTTTACCAAGTTTTTGTACGCTACCTAGTACTATCAAGTACTGATATCTAGCGGCCCGATTCGTAAAGGTACATTAGAAAAAATTGAATAAAATGACATATTCGAGTCCCGCGGTTCATCAAATGGAATAAAAAAAACGTTGTCTAACAAAATTCGAGGTATATTTTGAAAGTATTCTTAATCTAATTGAACTGAAATATAACGTTTTCACGCTTATTTTTTTCCTCCATTTTCATTTAACTGTTAGGTTATGTTATGTTTAGAATTGTAATCGTAGTTAGTTGACTTCGTCGACTCTACCGATGAAGTTCTAACGAACTCCGCGATATACGAATATATAGCCTATGACGCTCCCGGTAACGAAAGGATTCCAACACCGGGTCATACATCTAAATCGGTTCAGCCGTTGAGCTGCTACGATGGAACATACAACATAAATATGTTAAAACTAATTTTTGGGCAATCGTGTAAAAAAATCAATATTTATATGTTATTGATCTGTTCTGGTAATTAAAATTTATTTTTATATTATTTGTTTTAATATGTCTTCTCTTTTTTTTAATAGTAGGAAATTAGAAATTTACGCTGAAATAACTTGCAAATAAAAAGTTTTAATGTAACAGTTTTAAAAGCATTATAATTTATGAAACTTTTTTTACTTGAAATATGATTGTTACGTGAGTTGATTTTTGTAATCTGATATTCCATTTTTATTATTATTATTGTTATTATCGCAACGTTTTCTTTTATTTTTTTAATTATAAGTATTTTAGGAGTAACAGCAGTCGAGTTTGAGACACCTTTTTAATATATAAAAAAAAAAACAATAATTCTCTGTAGGAGTTTAGATTTAAATCTGTTTGTTTTAAAACGTACTAAAAAACGCGTAGAGTTATTTGTATGTTTCTGAACCTTTTGTTACGTAACTTTCATATAAATCTTTAAGATTGTTTTAGTAAATATATTAACTGTTTATAATTCACTTATTACGTTTTAATTAGAAAGTTTTATGTCTTTGTTTCTACCACTTTCTTGTATCATCTGTAATCTAATTTACACGGTTGAACAACTTATTCATCAGATATTTAATTAGTTTATATTTAGTAGTTAAAATTTAAATAAAAATTAACAAAATTTTAGCTTTTTTTTTTGGTTTCGTTCATATTTATTTACATTATTATCTATAATCGTTCGTACGATGATCAATGTTATTTATAGTGCTATCCTACAATGGAATTACCATGATAGGATTTCAACTCCTTCCTGACCTTAAAAATTGTAAACATTTTTCAATATACCGGGGTCCGAAAAAGAAGTCCGGAGTTTTAAAATCGATATAGGTTTTTTTTGGAGTACCCGTTACAGTTTTATACATAATTTTGAAGCGTAAATGATTAAGTTTTAGTTTACACATTTTTCGTCAGAGTGTACACGTCAGAAAGACTGTTGCACAGGCCAAGTTGTTATGGACCCGGGCTCTAATAAGTTAACTTCGTCACTAATGAATGCACACTACGTGTATCAGAGTTTAAAACATAATCAGTGATTGTCGTAAAGAGAAATTATATACCGAGTGACAAAAGCATAAATAAGTAGTAATGTAACAATTTTTTTGAGAGAGCGTTTAGAATGGATATTTCCCAGATAGGTCCTTCTCTCTTTCCGGTTTAGCCTCCGGTAACTACCGTTTAGATAATTCTTCAGAGGATGATATGTATGAGTGTAAATGAAGTGTAGTCTTGTACATTCTCAGTTCGAAAATTCCTGAGATGTGTGGTTAATTGAAACCCAACCCACCAAAGAAAACCGGTATCCACGATCTAGTATTCAAATCCGTGTAAAAATAACTGCGTTTACTAGGACTTGAACGCTGTAACTCTCGACTTCCAAATCAGCTGATTTTGGAAGACGCGTTAACCACTAGACCAACCCCGGTGGGTTTCCCAGATAGGTCTAAAAAAAAAAAAAGTAAAGAATTTGGCTTTCAACGAAGTTTAAAACGTTCAGTTTTTGGTCGTGTGTTAACGCTATATTACAAATTAAATATTTTATAAATTAATTAAAGTTGCTACAAATTATTTTCAGAATGTTAAAATTAGACGAGTAATTTTAAATGAAAGTACATGATTTAATTTTTTTATTAAATAATAATCATAAGCTACCTATTGTAATGGGTACCATGATTCGACTTCCGGAAAATTTCGACATATCTTCGCGTTTCACATCCCCAAAACCCAAAACCACCGGTAGTTCAAAGGTTTATATATACATTTTAAAATTCTTGTGGACGCGATAACTGCCGTAATTTTGCGCCAGTCACTTTCAAATTGATACATAAAATACATCGACTCAAAATCTCGGTCAAGTTCGTTAACAGTCAAAATCGGACCATCGGGGTAGAAATAAGGGGAGGCCTTTTTGGAAAAAACAAAATATCGGATTGTTTTCGAAACCCCATTTTTTCCACCACCTGGGCAATCGTTGGTAGTATCAAAAAACTTTACTTAGATAAGTTTTAGGTCCTTATCCAAATAATAGTAGGAACTTTAAACAAATTCGATGCTTTATTTAAGAAAGTTATAGCGATATTTTTTTTTCGAAAAAGCTCCCCCCCATTTCCACCCGCATGGTCCGATTTTGCCCGTTAACGAACTCTATCAATATTTTGGGTCGTTATATTTTATGTATCAATTTGAAAGTGACTGGCGTAAAATTACGGCAGTTATCGTGTCCACAAAAAAGTGAAATATATATATAAACTTTTGAACTGATGGTGGTTTTGGGGCCTGGGGAATATGAAAGTAGAATCATGGTACCCATTACAGTATATAGCTTTGTTATGAATTCTACCTAAAACATAGGTAAACAATGTAGTAATAAAACAAAAAACTCACAAGATATAATTGAGATTTAAATAAATAATTGCCTGTAAGTTTTCGTTTCCCTCTTATATATACAGGAGGGTTATTCAGGAGGATAGGCCAATACTTTGACAACTCATTCTAGTGGCAAAAAAAAAAAAGAAAAAAGTTCATATAAACATATGTCCGAAAACGCTTCGTTAGCGAGTTATACAGGGTGAAAGATTTCGCCTGAGTTTCAGTTCCTCCGGGTAAATTAAATCTTTCTGAAATTCTGGGAAGGTCAATTAAGGGGCAAATTCAATTGTTTCTTATTATGGTTTTTGAGCTGGGAAATCGAAAAAAATTGATCCCAGAACTGTATCTCTCGTAGTTTCTAAGATATCCCATGTAAAACGCCAAAAATAGGGTAAAAAAATTCTGAAATTTTTACGATAAGAATTCGACGTAATACTGCAAATACGATTGATCTGGGAAAGGTTATTTAACACATTACAACAATTAACTGACAACAATGAGTAGTATTTAAAGAAATTGTGATGAAAAAAATCAGTGTTTCCAACTTGTTTTCCGTAGATCTAAAATTATTGTACCTACTAGACACATTTGTTTTATTTTCGTCGGCTGACATTTAAATATATATATATTTAAATGTAATAAAGGATTTTATTAATTTTTTAAAATTTAATTTTTCGATTAATTGTGGTCATTGTCAAATAGTTATCTCGGCTAATCGGTAGTTTACTGCAGATGAATTTATATATATATATTGTATATAAATGTTTGTCTTGGACGGTAAATTTGTTTCTCTGACAGGTAGAGAGGTAAACTAACTGATTTAAACGTAATTCGGAACACGTATTTTTTATTTATTTATTTTATTTTTTTTTTTTTTACTTAAAGACGGAAGGTTTGATTGAATTTTGTGTTTGTAAAATTGGCAGGGAAGACAGTGTTACCAGTATAATAAAATTAACATTTGTTTGTTTTTCTTTGTTTTGTAAATATCCGTAATAGAATTTTTATACGTCCAGTTGTTACGATAGAGATTATTTCTTTTCTCGTTTTGTACCACTGTTTAAAAAACATTATTTCGAAATAAATAAATAAAAAAAAATAGTTGAATAAAATATAATCCATCATATTAATATATATAAAAAAAAATTTTTTAAGAAAGTAGATTATAAATTAAAGAAAACAAAAAATCTGAATATTATATAGCTTTTGGAATATAAAATAATAAGTATACTTCGCAAAAAAAGGAATTTCAAATATATATATATAAACTAAATTTTTCGATTGCACAATATTCTATATCGGCCAAACAGGACGAAGTTTTAAACGAAGATAAAATGAAGAGTTAAAAAACCTCTCACAGCACAATAGAATTGACATTTGCAATTGTCCCTTAAGTACAAAGAAAAAAGCGTAGAGCTTCGCCCTCGGTTCTAGTTCTTCGCGTTTCACATCCCCCAGAACCCACCGTTAGTTCAAAGGTTTATACAGGGTGTCCCATATAAAACGCAACCCAATCTTATATTGGTAGGTATTGAAATAATAAAAAGGCATGTGTAAATGGTAATGTAATTTTTCTTATTACCATCCGTTACCTTAACATTTAGAGTAAATGTTGGAAGTGGCCCCATCTTCTTGAATACAAGCTTCAATTCTTTTTACAGCGTTTCTTGCAACTTTTTTCAAAGTTTGTGGCTGGATATTCAATACAGCTTGTTCAATATTGACTTTCAATTGTTCAAGTGTTCGTGGTTTGTTCCTGTAGGCTTTTTCTTTGATGTAACCCCGTAGAAAAAAATCCGCCGCAGTCAAATCTGGAGATCTTGGTAGCCACAAGCCTCGACCGATACCACGATTACCAAAGAATTCCTCAACGAAATCAGAAGTTGAATCTGCGTAGTGCGATGTCGCACCGTTATATTGTAGCCAGCAGTGTCTGTCTTCCTCTTCCAAGAGTGTGATGAACCGAAATAAAATATCCTGATATCGTTCTGCATTAATGGTGTACTCGAAAAAAATAGGACCGATTATTTTCTTCCGCGATACCGGTTCTGTTAATAACAAGGAACACAAAAGATCTGCGTCGGTGTTGAATACAGATACAGTCACTGAAATCAAAGACCGATTACTCGCCTCGCAAAATAAATCGATCAGACGTTTGTCTGCTGAAATTAATTTGTCTAAATCAACCGTTCATCGGGCGACCAAACGATTACAATTACGACCTTATCGCATTCAAACGGTTCATCGACTTCTTGAGCCCGACAAAGAAAAACGGCTACAATATTGTCAACGGTTCCGTCGATTTCTGCTTGAGGGAATTTATGTTATGGATTCGTTATTTTTCACAGATGAAGCACGGTTTCATTGGAATGGCTACGTAAACAGCCAAAACAGTAGAATTTGGAGCGCTGAAAATCCCCACGTTTATCAAGAAAAACAATTACACCCGCAGAAGTCGGGCGTGTGGTACGCGATATCGCGGAAGAAAATAATCGGTCCTATTTTTTTCGAGTACACTATTAATGCAGAGCGATATCAGGATATTTTATTTCAGTTCATCGCACTCTTGGAAGAGGAAGACAGACACTGCTGGCTACAACATGACGGTGCGACATCGCACTACGCATGTTCAACTTCTGATTTCGTCGAGGAATTCTTCGGTAATCGTGTTATCGGTCGAGGCTTGTAGCCACCAAGATCTCCAGATTTGACTGCGGCGGATTTTTTTTCTACGGGGTTACCTCAAAGAAAAAGCCTACAGCAACAAACCACGAACAATTTAAAGTCAATGTTGAACAAGCTGTATTAAATATCCAGCCACAAACTTTGAAAAAAAATTCAAAAAACGCCTTAAAAAGAATTGAAGTTGTATTCAAGAAGATGGCGGCCACTTCCAACATTTACTGTAAATGTAACGTAATGGATGGTAATAATAAAAATTATATTTACATTTACACATTCCTTTTTATTATTTCAATACCTATCAATATATCGTTGGGTTGCGTTTTATATGGGACACCCTGTACTAGCCTATTGATTTTCAAGCGAATCGGGTCACAGGAATCGGAGTTAAAGACAAAACGTAGATTTTTGGGTATTTTTTTAAGGTTAATTAAACCGAGAATCCGATTTTCTCGCGTACTTACAGAGACAGACTTTTATTTTTCATATTGACATCTTTAAGGATTTAAAAATTGATAACATAATTAAGGATTAAAATTCAAAGTTGAGTTTTTAATAATGAAATAATTTAAAAGGAAACAAAAGAACATATTATTTACTGTACTTAAATTTCTTTCAGATAATTATAAAATAACGGCATGAAAAGATTTTTATTACATTAAAATATTTATTTTTTTTTTCATTTAGTTATTTAGTATTGAATTTATCATAGCATAATGACATTTAAGTAATCGGTAATGTAATCGCATTTAAGTACCGTAGTGTGACAATTTAATCTTCGAGGAACAGCATTGAAGTCAGTCGGTTGGATTAAATTAAGTAATTATAAATTTTAGTTAATTGATTAATAAATTAATGCGGGAGTAAATTTTAATTTTATACACAATTAGTTTTCTTCGATTTTTGCGAAAAAAATGAAAATATGAGTGTAAATTTTGACGTAAAAATGAATGGTTTAAATTAAATACTAAATGTTAAAATTAAATTTTTGGTGAAAATCACCGCACATGCATATGTAATTTTTACGATTCATTCATTTACAATTTTTTACAGCTGTTTAAAAACATAAATAAATAGCTGCTTTTGTTTATCATGTGTGTGTTACTAATTTAAAAGTGTGTAAAGTATTTAACTGCAATCTTTTAAATTCTGTCATCTTTTTTCAAAACTTCATACCGTGCCTAAAAGACATTCTTCAATCGGGAGAAATACAAAAAAAGCACGTATGATGAAAACGGTTCGTGCGGCAGAGACTGAAGACAAAAGACAGTCAAAATTGGAAAGCGACCGAATATACACAGCCCGATCCCGTTCGACTGAAACAACTGAGCAACGGAAAATGCGATTAGAAGGCGTCTGAACTCCCTGGCTGGTAGGTCCAGCGAAGCCGGGCCTAGCGGCTAGTTAATTAATAATCTGATTTTTTAAAAAAATTACGATAAATAATAATGCAGTAATAACAATAAAAAAAATATATATATGAAAAAATATCAGAAGTTATTAATGAAATAAAATTTTATGTACGTTTCATTTAAAAAAAATGTGTATATGTAATTTAATAGGCGTACAAGGAATGTACTAAATCCACATCAGATTTGGTGAAACATCTAATTATTCGTTTTTATCTTAATTTTTTGGATGGTTACATCATAATAATTTTAAAAACATAGTATTAAATAGATGTAACACATTTATTTAAAAAACTATAAAGGGACTTTTACTCATAATATTTCAGGTAAGATTGTTGAATTAATAATTATATAAATATTTGATATTAATATCTAATATTTTAGCAATTATGTAACTGTCCACTTTTATTAAAGACTTTTTATTAACCTTCAGGATCACCGGTTAGGTATTGCTTCAGAGGATAAGATGAATGTTATGAAAATTCCATGCCTGACCTTTCTTTTTCCTGTTAAGCCTCCGGTAACTACCGTTTAGATAATTCTTCAGAGGATGAATAAGGATGATGTGTATGAGTATAAATGAAGTGTAGTCTTATAGTCTCAGTTCGATCATTCCTGACCCACCGGGTTGGTCTAGTAGTGAACGCGTCTTCCCAAATAAGCTGATTTGGAAGTCGAGAGTTCCAACGTTCAAATCCTAGTAAAGCCAGCTATTTTGACACGGATTTGAATACTAGATCGTGGATACCGGTGTTCTTTGGTGGTTGGGTTTCAATTAACCACACACATCTCAGGAATGGTCGAACAGAGAATGTACAAGATTACACTCATACATATCATCCTCATTCATCCTCTGAAGTATTATCTGAACGGTAGTTACCGGAGGCTAAACAGGAAAGAAAGAAGAAGTTCGATCATTCCTGAGATGTGTGGTTAATTGGAACCCAACCGCCAAAGAACACCGGTATCCACAATCTAGTATTCAAATCCGTGTAAAAATGATTGACTTTACTAGGTCTTGAACGCTGGAACTCTCGACTTCCAAATCAGTTGATTTGCGAAGACGCATTCACCACTTGACCAAGCTGGTGGGTTGGTGTTTAAATGCTGATTGTACGATACGACACACGCCTTAATATTGGTGGCAATTATATGGTGGAAATATAAAACCAATTAGTGGATCCTTTTATTTTACCTGCTTAGCCTCCGGGAATCACTATCAGGTATTACTTAAGAGGATGATATGTTTGAGTAGAGTCTTTTACAGTTTCAGGTCGAACATTTCTAAAATGTGTGGTTAATCGAACCTCAATCATCAAAGAACACCGGTATCCACGTTCTAGTATTCAAATCCGTGTAAAAATAACTGGCTTTAGCTATGTCTTACCTGAGTTAAAGAATTGTAACCTGAGTTAAAGAATTGGAAGATCGTATCTCACTTTCAAACGAAATAATTTTAAATGAAGTGCAGCAAAAGATAAAAGATCTGTATATGTAAATTAATTGGCGTCCACATCAGAATGTTTATATTGTATTAATTACCAAAATTTAAAACTATTTGATCAGTATGAAAAGATATTAAAATAGTTTGGTTTTAACCATTTTTTTATTTTAATTTTAATATAAAATAATTTTTTTTTGAGAATGACTGTTAGAAAAAAAAAAACAGAGGAAGAACTGATTCAAATGATAGAAGATTTAACATGATCGGCTGAGACAGCTGGTTTATGTAGATATATTTTTGAAAAATCAAAAATAATGCCCAGGATCAAAAACTACCCAAAAAGAAAATGTTCATTTTTTGGTTAATGTTGTTTGAGATGACGCCATTTTCACAAATTTACCACGAAACCAAACAAACAAGAATTACAAGCAGCTGATTTTACGCAACCTTCTCGGTAGTTTGTTACATAAGTTAGCAACTAACTTATTAATTTTTGCTTATAAAATTATATTTTACAAAATATGGAATATTCAGTTACATTAAACAAGTGAATCAAAATTTCTGTTCAAAAGGACCGAACAAATCTTTTACAACGATATTTAGTCATCGTTTGAAGACGAAAAAAAATGACAGATGTTGAAAGTGTAGTGTCAGTTAAATAGGACAAGAAAGTTCATATAAATGTGAATAATCACGTGACATTAAAGGATAAATCTGCGTCTGTTATTCAAAGTTGTAAGCTTTATAGTAAACAAGTTTGAATTTCTTTAATGGTTTTGTATTGCTTCTTTATCGACTTCATTGAGATATAGCAGAAGGCGAAGCCGTGCGACCATTTTAGATTTGCAACATTAATCTTTGTATTACACGTTTTGTTTGTTCACGTGGATTATACGTTTAATGTTTGATGACTGTCATGTTCAGTTTTGATAGTATATATTATGACTTATGAGTTATTTTATGTTGTGTATTAGGTATTCTTTTTATTTAATTTTATTGTATTAAAAACGTTATGTTATATGTTTGATGGAATATGTTCTTAGAGGTATCTCCATGAATTAAGTCTACTTAGAAGTTAAATTAAATATAAGCATTGAAAATGTGATATATTTAATATAAGTTACAATATTACAAAATTCAATCTTTGTGAAGTTAATTCAAGAAATCGCATTGTAATTATACTATTTTCTTTTTTTTTGTTCCTGGATATTCTATTCGGTTGATTTTCTTATGATTATTTTCGTCCTGTAATCACTACCCAATCCAGAACATCAGATCCTTTCAGAACAGAAAATTAGCACAAAATATGGAAATCTTATAGTTGTGTCTAGTTTAAAATATGTTAGGAAAATATTACAAATACAACATTTGGGGTAGAGTAACAATAAGAGAGAGAGAGAGAAGGATGAAACAGATTGGATAAATTACGTTTTCCTTCGCCAAAGATATCTATAATGAAAAAAACCTCTCTAAAAAGGTCAAACTCATATATTACGCCACAGTATGAGAACAGTAATAGTATACGGAAATGAAACATTACATCTTGCCAACCATGTTGAAAAATTATATAGAAAGAACATAGAAAACAATCATAGGCCCTACAAAGTAACAAAAGGATAAAGAATGAAATTCAACCAAGAAATTAGAATAGGTTATTGAAAAAGTGATAAAAGGAAGAAAATTAAGATTCCTGGGCCATGTTTACAGAATGGACGAACAGAGACTTAAGGTAAACAAATATTCATTAAATTCTGGGAACAGAAGAGCAACGATGGGTACTTTCAACAAATCCACCGGGTTGGTCTAGTGGTTAACACGTCTTCCCAAATCATCTGATTTGGAAGTCGAGAGTTACAGCGTTCAAGTCCTAGTCAGTTATTTTTACACGGATTTGAATACTAGATCGTGGATACCGGTGTTCTTTGGTGGTTGGGTTTCAATTAACCATACATCTCAGGAATGGTCGAACTGAGAATGTACCAGACTACACTTCATTCACACTCATCCTCTGAAGAATTATCTAAACGGTAGTTACCGGAGGCTAAACAGGAAAAAGAAAGAGTATGAGGGTACTTTCAACAAACGAAGAAAGAATTACAGAACCTAGTGATCCAAAATTAGGAAATGATTTTCTACTATTCGGATCAAAAATTCACAGGAATTATGTTTTAAACGGTAAGGAAGGAAAAGAATTTTACCAAAATTAAATTGTCGGAGGAGAGAAGTGCGAAACTCGCGTAAGAATATTGGGAGAAAAAAATCTCACCCGATATATTTGCGTGGTCTATAGTTGGCCTAACCGAAAAAAATTCTTTATATAATATAATTAAAAACTCGTAAAAGTATGCTGTTTTTAGGTAGATATCATAAGTAAGCCACCTTGCTGTAATAGATACCATGATTCGACTTCTGGAAAATTTCGACATATCTTCCCGTTTCACATCCCCCAGACTCTCAAAAGCATCGTCAGTTCAAAATTTATATATACATATATATATATATTTCACTTTCTTGTGGACACGATTACTGCCGTAATTTTGCGCCAATCGCTTTCAAATTGATACATAAAATATAATGGCTCAAAATCTTGGTAGAGTTCGTTAATGGGTAAAATTGGACCATCCGGGTGGAAATGGGGAGGAGCTTTTTTGAAAAAAACGTAATATCTCTATAACTTTTTTAGTAAGTAAGATATCGAATTCGTTTAAAGTTCTTACTATTCTTTGGATAAGGACTTAAAACTTTATATGTAAAGTTTTTTTGATATCATCAACTACTGGCTCAGAGTGTGGAAAAAATGGGGTTTCAAAGAAAAAAAATACGTCCCTTAATAGGCACAGTATCGAATCGGTTTAAATTTATCGTTAAATATTGTATCAATTGTAACAATTATTATTATTGTAACAATTTTTGATATGACCAACCCTTACGGCAAGGGATGACCAAAATGTGGCTGGAATTGTAAGAAAATGGTGCTTGTCGTATGCTAAACATGTTAAACTTTTTTTCACATGTAACCATTCTCCTATTGAGTAAATTTTGAAGTTTTTCTTACCCTTAAGGTTGAAATCTTTTTAATCCTCTACTTTGTACCGGTGAAATATACTTCCGCTTTTTGGCGTTCCTAAAGGGATTTTTTTTAAATTTATTACGAAGAATTAAGAGTCCTGGTTTTAATCAAATACAATATTTACAACCCTTTTAGGGCTTGATTCGCTCCTCCTTTCTGTCTAGTCAGTCTGGACCTTGGTATTCTCATCGTTGTTAGAATAATAATGATAAATAACAATTAAAGCCTGAAACGCTCTTTTTCTTTCAAAATTTTCCTCGTGCTTGACGTAGAAGTTCTGATACTCACCTCATACTCTCCGCAAAGGAGCTACGGCGTCGATCTGTAGCGTTAAACCGCTTCTGGGATAACAAGAATGTATACTGAAAATTCGTGCGAGAATGTATACTCGGTTGATTCGCGCGTGATGTTTTAACAACCCCGCTTTATCACTCCTCACGATTATATTGGAAACTTTGGTGGAAAGTGCCAATTTGTGTCATTGGTCATTTTTGGTCTTCTGTTAGAATGTATTATTTATTTTTCTCGATTTCGTATTAGTTTTGAGCGCGCACGCACACACACGTTATTTTTTAATGGAATAGATTTGGGTTTTTTTTAAAATAAAATTTAATAGAAAAAACGATCCTCTAGAAAGATTTAAAAGGGATGGATATAAGATGGTCAGTCCTTTAACAAACAGATTATAGAATAACCATCAATCCTGTCTTTATACTAAAAAATTTCATAATTTTTTTAAAGAAATTGAATGAGTCTTTATACTGATCGTATTGTAATCTTTATTGCTATTATGTTTAATACTTAATAATTCAATTCAATAATAAATTTAATTATTGTTACATAAATAACAATTAGTAGTACTTTTAATCAATTAAGACCTGTAATTTAATATTTAATAATAATTATATTATTTTTTAGGAAAGTATTTTGATCGCGAAAAATTTCGGTTTCCAAATTTCAACAAAAATATCCATTTTGACCATCGCTGAATCCATTTTTACTAGTTTCGGCGTGCCGTCTGTACGTACGTATGTATAATTCAAAAATGATTACCTGTAGGATGTTGAAATTTTAGATCTAGAACTGTTGTAACATCTAGTTGTCCACCTCACCTTTTGATTGCAATCTACTGGACCAAAGTGCCCAAAAAAAACCCAAAATAAAAATAAAAAAAATTGAATTTTTGACTTCTTAACTGCAGTAATAAGCCCTCATTGAGAGCTTTTCAACGATATATCATAAGTGGTATTTATTTTCATTGGTTACAGAGTTATAACAAAATAACATTTTTATTAATGAAATATTTGTATCTTACAAGGGGAAGGCACATCGGTTCGAATCAGATTTCATCTACTTTTTTTTAATTTAAATATATTGATTTATTATTAATAAACTATTAACTTCGCATTAAAAAAAATTTACGATGTATAAACAAAAAGAGATCAAGTCTTTAGTGAAATATAATTTTATGTTCTTTTCATTTTAAAAAAATGTGTAAATGTAATTTAATAGGCGTACAAGGAAGTCATGTGTTGTCCATATAAGATTTTTTTTTCAATACATTATAATAAATAACCGGGAAAGCATGATAAATTTGTTATTTGCATTTTTACAGTTAATTTTATAATTTTTTTATTCGTACGTTATATATACAGCATGTATTTTCTTTTACAATGACATTTTGTAAATTTTATACCAGTGATTCTTTAAAAATAATATAATAAATGAATTTACATTAGAGAAAATTATTTTACGTATTTGCATTTGTTTCTATATTCTATGTCGTACAATTTTATAAACATTTACTTATATACTTGTAGTTACATAAGAACCAATTTTTTTTATTTTAAATGAAGATGTAAATTGTATACTTAATATAAAACCCATCAGGGGATTGATCGAATGGTTAACAAGTTGTAAATCAACTGATGTCGAAGTCGACATTATAAGGTTCAATTCCTGATAAAGTTAGTTGGATTTATTTCGATTTAAATAATAGTTCGTCGGTACCATTGTATTTTGATGGTTGGGTTTCAATTAACCACACGTCTCAGGAATGGTCGGTCTGAGTTTGTTCATGACTACACGTTTACCGGTACAGTTATAAGTCGCTAATAACTTTAATTTTTCATACGATTATAAAGAAAAAGAAAATTATACATTTAATATAATAGTTTTCAAATTTTCCCATCTTTACGTCCGATTTATATACGTGATTTAAAAAAAGAGAATATGAAAACAATACTTTCCAACATTACAGTAATTCTTTAGTCATATTAATAAAAAATTGGAAAAATAAAAATTAAATAGAAAAAAAGGAAATATAAATAATTTAATTAAAAGAAATAATTATATATTAGAAAAGGCATTCGATAACGTAGACTGGAATAAAATGTTCAGCATTTAAAAAAATTAGGGTTCAAATACAATGGTAGAAGAATTGCTAACATTTACAGGAATCAAACGGCAACAGTAATAATTTAAGAACATTATAAAGAAGCCGTAATAAGAAAGAGAGTTCGACAAGGATGTTCCCTATCCCCGTTACGTTTCCCATCATTAAGCAGTTAATGATGTTAAAGAACAATTTAGATCAGGATTAACAGTTCAAGGTGAAAAGATAAAGATGCTACGATTTGCTGATGATATAGTAATTCTAGCTGAGAGTAAAAAGGATTTAGAAGAAACAATGAACGGCATGGATGAAGTCCTATGCAAGAACTACCTCATGAAAAACAAGAACAAAACGAAAGTAATGAAATGTAGAAAGAACGAAGATGGACCACTGAACGTGAAAGTAGGAGGAGAAAAGATTATGGAGGTAGAGGAATTTTGTTTATTTGGGAAGTAGAATTACTAAAGATGGACGAAGCAGGAGGGATATAAAATGCCGAATAACACAGGCGAAACGAGCCTTCAGTCAGAAATATAATTTGCTTAATTAAAAATTAATTTAATGGTCAGGAAAATATTTTTGAAAGTATATCTTTGTTGCGTAGCTTTATACAAAAGTGAAACTTGGACGATCGGAGTATCTGAGAAGAAAAGGTTAGAAACTTTTGAAATGTGCTTCTGTAGTAGAATGTTAAAAATCAAATGGATGGATAAATTGACAAATGAAAAGGTGGTGCGGCAAATAGATGAAAAAAAAGTTTTTAGAAAAATATTCCTAAAAGAAGAGATAGCCTTATATGCCACACATTAAGGCATCCTGGAATAGTTGCTTTGATACTGGAGGGAAAGGTAGATGGGAAAAATTGTGCAGGTAGGCAACATTTGGAATACGTAAAATAAATTTTTAGGGATGTTGGGTGTAGCGGGTATACCGAAATGAAATTGGTACTAGGTAGGGAATCTTGGAAAGCTGCATCCAACTAGTCAAATGACTGAAGATAAAAATGAAATCATTTATTAGATAGCAAGGTAGTGTTAAAATTATCAAATATTATGTTTGGTATATATTTCCTACGGTTGTGCAATATGGAAATTTAAAAAAAGAGGAAAATAGAAATTAATGATATTTGAAATATGTTTAAAAAGAAAATTGTTGAAAATTATATGAGAAAAATCAGGAAAGTGCAGAATAGAAAAATTAACTGGTTGGAATTATCAGTAAGCGAGATAGGATAAATCATCCTATCTTTACCTTTTGATAAAGCGTAAAATTTATAGATTGAATCTAAAAGGATATGTAATCTAAGGATATATAATTTAAAAGGATCAATCTTAAAGGATATGATATTTATTATGAAATTTAAAAGCCTTGAGATGAAAGAGAATGGAGCTGGATATAACACGAAGGACCTTTATGTTTTCTTATTTTTTTTCAGAGGATGAAATGTATGAGTGTAGCCTTGTACAGACTCAGTTCAACCATTCTTGAGAGATGTGTCGTTAATTGAAACCCAACCACCAAAGACCTCTAGGTATGTGAGGTGGGCGCACGATTCGGAAGGGGGTATTCGTGGGGTGCATACCCGGACTCTGATTAGGATATAGGGACGGGAAGGGCAGCCCTTCTGATGAGAGGCATCAGGGCAACTGGATACAGTTGACATGATGTCTCAAAGAATCAGGAGGGTACCTGATAGGCAAGGGAGCGATTTTAGATGTATGCACTAGGATAGGTTATTCTACAGCCACGTCACTCTGGGCCCACTGAGGCAGCGTCTTCTAGACGATTTCCGGTGTGATTAAAAAAGAACAAAAAAAAACTCAAAGAACACCGGTATCCACGATATAGTATTCAAAAATGCGAAGGACCTGCCTAAAGTCAAATTAACATCCGTTTATTATTACAGAAATATATATATATTTTTTTTTTATATTTATATATATATATATATACACTAGCGGACCCGACAGACGTGGCATTGTTTTGTAATAAATGCACAACACCTAAATATAAGTAACTTATTTAAGTTAAAATTAGCAGGAATGTGAGCGAAATTTCATTAATATGACTATTATCATTTTGTGATTGTTGTGATATATATATATATATATATATTTTGTTGTATAAAATTAATTATAGATTGCCATTTCTTATTCTGGCGATGTGTTCATTATATCAATGAAACAGTAAAACTTTGTTAAGTCAATTTTCCTTAAAATCAGATAGTTTAATTTGTTTTCGGGCAGAACATTAAATAATTTTTTTCATAATAATAATTTATCACATTTAATAAAAATTTATTCTATTGTATTTATTTTTATTGATTATTTTTTATTATTATTGTTTTTTATATTTCAGTAAAATATTTAAAATAAAACAATTATTTTATTACTGGTGAAAAAAGTGTATACATAAAAAATTCTATTTAAGTCAGTTTTTTCGATTGAAGTAATATATATTATATTTAATAATAATTTTTTTTTAAATATATATATATTTTGCTATTCCACTCCCACGAAAGATTTTGCTAAATTTTTTATAGTAGTTATTTATATATAAAACAGACCTGAAATAACAAAAAAGAGATTGTAATTTTCGATTCGTATGAAAAGTACGGTAATACTTTCGATCGTATGGTAGTAGTGAAGTGGGGATGAAAATGAATTTTCTTTACGTTTTGAGATATATTTTATACGAAAATAACATTCACTTAAAATGAGGTTTCATTATATATTTATAAAATTTTGTGGTTCGAAAATTTACAAAACTATTAGATAGATCAATTTCATTGCGTATTTGAAGTTTTTTTTAACTTCAGATATATTTTTCATGATTTTTATAGTTTATAAATAAAAATTGCTTATTATATAGTTTTAATATAGGACAAACATGATGAACTTTTTTCAAAAGTACAAATAAATATTAAAAAAAAAACAAATTTTACAACTTTTTAGGGGATACATAAATAGTTTTATAATTTTACTTAAATTATTCTATAATTTTTTTCCACAATTTTATGTTATATATTCAAACCGAAGGGTAATAGAAAAAAAAACATATTTCAATTTTAACACGTCGGGGTTTATTCTTTGTACATTGTACAAGAATATATGTATCCATTGTAATTAAAAAAATTTCTTTAAACAAAGTTTTCTCTAAAATCCCTTTAAAGAAAATTTAAATTACTTTTTTTTAGTGAATCCTTCTTAGCCCTTTAACGAATTTTGAAAAAAAAAAATATTATGATCAATGCCCCAATGTGTAGAAAATTATTTGAGTCAAATTTTAAAAAAATCAGTTCGGTCATTCTTGAGATGTAAGACCAAAAAGTATTACGACACGTACATATTTTTTTTTTCTAGATGAACTAGTTTGATCCAAATATGTAAAAATTTGTAAAAAACTCGATTCCCCTTTTTTTTTGACATGGTCAACATATTTTACTAATATAATAATATTATTTTAGCTTTTATTCTCTGGGAAATTAAAATTATAATTTATTTTTTCTTTTCCTTGTTTTTAGTAAATATTGATTTTCTTGAATATTTAATTTTTTTTTTTTTTAAATACGAGAATATTATAGTAACCTTATCCTGAAAAATCCCAGATTTAACTTAAATATATTTTAACGTTTATTGAAAATTAAACAGAAATATTTCATAAGTAATGAAATATTTTTTCTTTGATTTTCTAATTATTGTAAATTATTTATCAAAATATATATTTTTAAATGTTTACCTTGTGCTTTTAATTATTAAATGTGTAATATGTAATAGACAATATATATTAATTTAATATGATTTTTTTTTTTTTTTAATTAAAAAAGTGGAAAAACTATAGAAACCTATCTTATAATAATATTTTTATTTTTTAGAATATTGAATGATAATTTTTTATAGAATTCTATCCGGTATGTTAAGGTATTTTATAAATTGGATTTAACACGTATAACTTTTATTTTCATTACAACAAATGTGTTAATAAATAAATAAATAAAAAACGAATGAAATTTATCACGTAATTTTATTATTTCGGTACTAATATTTTGTTAAAAAAAACAAAACAAAAAAATTATTTTATGTTTTGGTTATTATTCGATGGGGTAACTATTGAAACATATTTCTAGAATAGTTTTATTATAAAAATAATTTTTATTTCGTTCATTTAATTAAAAAATATTTATTTTTATATATTTATATATATATATATAAAACTACTAAATTTTTTTATAATTTTTACTCTTAGGGTTTTTATTCATAATATTATGTAACTTAATATTAATTAATCTTCCAATACATTTTTTTTTTTTTAAACTAATGAAATGTATTTTTAAAACATAAATAAAAAAAATAATTGCCCGATAAACTTTTATAATAAGTAAACTTTACGCATCGTTATTTATCTATTACATAAAGAATTAATTCTATATTAAATAACTTAAATCGACCACTTACCAGATGAGATTGCTTTTAATTTTGAGTATCTGGTAAGATGAAATTTAATATATTTCTTGACGTATATAGTTTTATTTATATTAGAATTTATTATTGTTGTATTAACGTCGAATTTTTTTCTTTTTTTTAATCGCTGTAATTTTATAGTTTAAACCATTAAAAATTTCTGGTTAATAGATTTCGTTTTTTTATATATATAAATATATATATGTTAATATATTAATTTATGTTATATTTGCCGACTTCGGTACTGTTGGAAAATGTTTGACTACCGCGCGCCGTAAGTTTTAACTGCACGACACCGTCGCGTTTTGAAGGGGGTTTTACTTAACTCACCCTTATTATATTGTTAAAGTATCATTGTATTGCGCAAACTCCGACACCAGTCAAATTCTCTCTCTCTTTCACTCATCATGACTCTCTTTACCAAAAACCCCCCACCCCTCTTTTTATCACTTCCCACACGTATATCTCTCTGATATACACCACCACACTCTTATACACTATTTTTAAGTATGTAATTATGTACGCATGTACATATAAAATTAATATAAATACCGAATGTAACGACGCATTTGAAATTAATTATTCGTAATTTTAATTAATCACAAACGTAAATATTTTTTAATTACGTTTTAATATTATAAATTTTACAATAAAATTTTAAAAAAAAAAACACATTTATTTATAATTATTTAATTGTTAATTCTGATCACGAATTGTTTTTTATTTTTTAATTAATTGTTTAATTACTTGAGAGTTAGAATTTCATGTTGAAATATAACTATTGAATAAATTTTGTAAATTATTTGTATTATATTTTAATATCAATTTCATTTAATTTTACAATTATACAGTGTCCCACGGAGATACTTTCAGGAAATATTCTACTAGTGAAAATAATGAAAAATGTTCATATATATAAATAGATTTGGAAACGTTATATTTTCAAGTTACGACTAGTGAAAATATTTCGGTTTCTTTTTGTAATTTATGCTGGGAAATATGATAAAATAGGTCCTATTTAGAACTGTAACTTATGTAGTTTTTTAATTTTTTTTATCTTAAGTCGTTTGACTGGTTTAATGCAGATCTCCAATAGTTCATATCTAGTGCCCGTTGTTTAATTTCGGTATGGAGGTATACCGAATGTATTAAATGTTTCCACGAATTGGATAAAAGGGTGGGATTGTCTTTGCTTTACCAAAATATAATTTCAAATCTTTACTGGAGTACATTACCTGAGAATATTTCTTACAAAAGTTGAAGTGTTTACAAATTACCATTTTTATGTAATATTCACCCCCTCCGTAAAAAAAAACTACATTTTTTTTTAACTACATCTTACTTCAGTAATGGGAGTTATTTTTTTTGGTCTTTAGTCATTTGACTGGTTTGATGTAGCTCTCCAAGATTCCCTATCTAGTGCCAGTCGTTTCATTTCGGTATACATCCTACATCCCTAACAATTTGTTTTACATATTCCTTACGTTACCTGCTTGCACAATTTTTTCCTTTTACCTGTCCCTCCAATATTAAAGCGGCTATTCCAGGGTGCCTTAATATGTGGCCTATAAGTCTGTCTCTTCTTTTAGCTATATTTTTTTCGAAATGCTTCTTTCTTCATCTATTTGCCGCAACACCTCTTCATTTGTCACTTTATCCACCCATCTGATTTTTAACATTCTCCTATAGCACCACATTTCAAAAGCTTCTAATCTTTTCTTCTCAGATACTCTGATCGTCCAAGTTTCACTTCCATATAAAGCGACACTCCAAACATACACTTTCAAAAATCTTTTCCTGACATTTAAATTAATTTTTGATATAAACAAATTATATTTCTTACTGAAGGCTCGTTTAGCTTGTGCTATTCGGCATTTTATATCGCTCCTGCTTTGTCCATCTTTAGTAATTCTACTTCCCAAATAACAAAATTCTTCTACCTCCATTATCTTTTCTCCTCCTATTTTCACATTCAGTGGTCCATCTTTGTTATTTGTACTACATTTCATTACTTTTTTTGTTCTTCTTTATTTTCATGCGATAGTTCTTGCGTAGGACTTCATCTATGCCGTTCATTGTTTCTTTTACATTGCAGATCCCCAAGATTTCCTATCTAGTGCTAGTTGTTTCATTTCGGTATACCCCGTGCATCCTACATCCCTAAAATTTTGTTTTACATACTCCAAACGTTATCTGCCTGCACAATTTTTTCCTTCTACTAGTCCCTCCAATATTAAAGTGACTATTCCAGGATGGCTTAATATGTGACCTATCTCTTCTTTTAACTATATTTTTCCAAACGCTACTTTCTTCATCTATTTGCCGCAATACCTCTTCATTTGTCACTTTATCCACCCATCTGATTTTTAACATTCTCCTATAGCAACACCACATTTCAAAAGCTTCTAATCTTTTCTTCTCAGATACTCCAATCGTCCAAGTTTCACTTCCATATAAAGCAACGCTCCAAATATATATTTTCAAAAATCTTTTCCTGACATTCAAATTAATTTTCGATGTAAGCAAATTATATTTCTGACCGAAAGCTCGTTTTGCCTGTGCTATTCGGCATTTTGTATCCCTCTTGCATTGTTCATCTTCCTTCAGTAATTCTATTTTCCAAATAACAGAATTCTTCTACGTCCTATGTTCAAAAATCTTTTCTCTTCCTATGTTTTTATTCAGTGGTCTATCTAAATTATTTCTACTACATTTTAAAATGTATGAAAAAAATAAATTCGGTGTAAAACAATTTTGGTTTTTTTTTTTTTAGATTTACATTACCTTTGTTAAATGACACATTTAACAATTAAAAAATTACAAATTTGCCAAAAAAACCTTTGCAAAATCTCACTCAAATCCCCCAAAAATTCTCTAAACTAGTAGCTAATGCTGCGTCAATAGTACATCCTGTCACCACAAGGAGCGCTAGTGTCTTAGTCCACCATCTATATATTTCCTTTTTCCCTGCAGGAAATTCCCTTTTACCTCGTTCTCTTGGACCGGGAAATTTGAAATTCCATAGCGTTGCCAACAAAATTATTTGTTACATTTTAAATATTATTTATTTTATTTTATTTAGTTAATATCTCAAAGACTGGTTGCACTAATGTACAGCTGTTGTAGTCATCTGCTAGCGGTAGAATTAAATAAACGAATAATAATTTAAAGTGTTAAAAAGTAGTTGGGTCTGGGTGAATCTCGAACTCAATCGCCCATTCGACTCGATTCCTAGTGCGTTAAGCCTCGCGACTACATCAGTTTTCCGACCGTACAAGCGAAATTTGTTATATGTAAGCTGTGAGATTACACTAGTTTAGTTAGTGCCGAACGTTACCGTTAGTACCGCCACATCCGCTCGTATTAAATACGGTATACGCGCGCTCTTTAGTTAATTCATTGAATTAAACAACAAAAAATATTATATTTAGATTAAATATTTTAAATTAAGTTGTGTGTGAAAGCCGTACATTAGAAATAATCCATTATTGTAGGACATGGAGTGTCTGTTCCCGGAAAGCGGTTTAAGCCGCGTGACAGGAAGTTCTACAATTGTGTTGTCAGGTTTTTACTTCATTTTACGAAGTAAAGGAAGTATTGTGATCGCGAAAAATTTCGTTTTTCAGTTTTCAACGGAAATATCCATTTTCACCATCCCGGAATCCATTTTGATTAGTTTCGGCGTGACGTATGTATCTCGCATAACTCAAAAACGATTAGCCGTAGGATGTTGAAATTTTGGATTTAGGACTGTTATAACATGTAGTTATGCACCTTCCCTTTTTATTTCAATCGACTTGACCAAAAGCGTCCAAAAAAAAACGCAAAATAAAAAAAAAACTTGGATTTTGGACTTTTTCTTAACTTCAGTAATAAGCTCTCATTGAGAGCTTTTCAACGATATATTATAAATAAATGGTACTTATTTTCATTGGTTCCAGAGTTATAACCAAATAAAATTTTAATTAATGAAATATTTGGATCTTACAAAGGAAAGGCACATCAGTTTGAATCAGACATCTCTTTTTTTTTTAATTTAAATATATTGATTTATTAATAATTATAAACCTCTGATTGTAAAAATATTTTTACGATAAATAATAATTAACAATAAAATCGGTTTGAATTCGACTTTATCATCTCCTCTTTTGTTTAATTATTTTTTTCATTTTAAATTTATTAATATTTATTAACTTCTGATTGTAAAAAAGTTTTACAACAAATAATAATGCAATAACAAAAAAAAGAAGAAAAATGAAAAAATATCAGAAGTTATTAATGAAATAAATTTTTATGTACATTTCAATTTAAAAAAAAATGTATATGTAATTTAATACGGGTAAAAGGAAGTCATGTTGTGTCCACATCACATTTTTGTTTTTTTTATTACCGCACTGTTGAAAATTATATAAATATTTTCAAAAATAATAAGTATACATTGTTAATCAATCAATTTTTTTAAATAAATTGAGAATTTTGAATACTTTCAAGCATGTTGTGCTGAATTTATTGTAGCATATCAGCATTATTATCATTAGTATCATTACTCTTAAAGAAAGTCATGTCTTAATGAAATTCAGTAAACTGAATTTCACGGTCATTCTTTTTTTGTTGATAGTCATATCATTCATTTCATACCGAATTTTTCCTTTTTTTAATAAAACTATTATAATAACCTTTACGAATCGAATATCGGTGTTGTAATATTGCACTTATTAATTTGTAAGTAAAACCCTCGATTTTTATCGTTAAATTCGATTGGTAAAATCGAATTTATTTTTCTGTTTTATTTATTCCTTTTTTAATAAAACTAGTATAATTTCTTATAAAATAATACTTTAATTTTTTTTTTAACGGGAATTAAAAAAATTGTTTCATCTTCAGTACTTTGATTTACATAAGAGCATTTACTAATAATACAAGCTGTAGCATATTTTCTTTTAAATTTTATTATTTCAAGTACATTATCAAGTTTTTGTACGCTACATAGTATTATCAAGTACTGCTATCTAGCGATGCGATTCGTAAAGGTACTTTAAAAAATGAATAAAATGACATATTTGTATCCTGCGGTTCGTCAAATGAAAGAAAGAACGTTGTCTAACAAAATACGAGGTATTTTTTGAAAGTATTCTTTATTACAAATTTAATTGAACTGAAATATAATGTTTTAATACTTATTTTTATTATTTTTTTCCCTTTTTTAATTTCACTGTTAGGTTAGGTCATTTAGGTTAGGTTAGGTCACTGTTAGGTTAGGTTAGGTCAGGGAAGTCAACGAACTACGTTTACAGTAAACGTAGTTGTTGACTTCATCGTATCTTATCGACAAGGTTCTAATGAACTCCATAATTATTACACCCGCACCCTTAATTTACCCACCCCCCATACGGGGGTATTTTTTCAAAAGTAATGG